>NC_054084.1:35106498-35406498 GCF_017562075.2 Anopheles merus
AGAATTGGTCCAATACATCGCGAGGGGCAGAGCGACAACCAGTGGGAGGGGGGGGGGGAGACCATTGACCCACCTTCCCGACCATCGGGCTCGGCTTCCTATTTCAACCGTCTGACCGTTTGCTTTGGGGTGCGGAGCGAGCGGAATGGTATTGTTTTTCCAAGGACTTAGAGCACTGGAATGGCTTTTCCTTCATCGTGAAGGGCTTCTTGCTCGCTCACGCTCAATACGAATATGTATATATGTGTATGGGATATATATATATTATCTGCCACATTTGGGGAGTTATTTTTCCATTTTCTTTTTCAGTTTCTGAAAAGGCAAAACAAACGAGGGGAAGTAAGCAAGGGGAGGGGAAAAAACTTTTATCTCTTCCTGACCCCCTCTTCCCGGGCACCCCTTGCGCCCGGTGTCCAGTTGTCCGAGCCCGGTGGGAGTGTTATATAATATTGAATTGTGTTATATTGTGTTGCAGTTGGTCAATGTTTTCGTTTCATTTGTGGCGCTTTTTGGGAGTGGGAGATCGATTGGCTGGGAAGGGAAGACGGTCAGCGCTAAGCTTCAATTCGTCGTGGCGCCCATTTGCTGAAGTTTCCCGGTATGCCGGCCCCTTCAGGCGCGGTACACGGTACGGATCCATTATTTAATTATGGAGAAATGCGTCGGGCGAGTGGTCATCTTACCGCGCAGCCCCCCATTGTACATAAAGGTCGGTGATAATTTTATAAGGTCAGGTCCTTTTGTGCCACGGGAGAGGGGTGGATGACCATTTCCAATACATAACCGACTTCAGCTGCAAATGATAATGTACGTACACGGGAAGTTATGGTGGTGATACGATTAGAAGAAATGTGATACATTGTACAACATTTCTACCGTAAAGTAATTTCTCAACTTTCAATTATTTATAAAACAAATCAAAAACACACACACACACACACACACACATGCAGCACATACTTTTACTCACTTTTTGTTTTATTGTATGAACACCCTCTTCTCCCCTCACATCCCAATTTTCAATGTTTAAAATGACAAATCGTTTTTAATCGTTTTCCATTAAAAGTCGCATCCGTACCGTGTCGAGGGGAACATGCTGCCAAAACAGAGCCCGTAACAGGTCCTGTTTGAGCGGCGTTACGAATAAATTACATAATAAACGATGATTCGACATGACTTGCAAAAGCGCGAGGCGAGGGGCAGTAATTATTTTTCACGCCCTGGCAGATTCCATCCTGGCAGGTTTTTACAGTTTTTACAGTAGCAAGGGAATGCTAAGGCTAAGCAATCGAATTTTGCGTGACCGGAAAGGATAATGTGCCGGTAGCTTGATAGGTTCAAGATGAAGATGATGCTGATGATGATGATGATGATGAGGTCTTTTGTTTAAATTAAGCGTCCTGTATTTTCCCTGTATATCCACACGTGTGTTTGTGGGATGATTATTTACACGAAAATAGAAGCTAATCTTTGCTGATTGCTTCAAAGCGGAATTGGAAAGCCCTATGGAAGTCCTATTTTAATTCCCCAAATTCCCCTTCGTTTCGGATGTTCTTGAAAATCCCCTCTCAAAAAGCAAGAAAAAAAGACACCAAAAATCTGGATATAATTTTCATTTTATCATTTTCATTTCCACAGTGGTTTGGTTTATTATAATTTGAAATAATACAAATTAATAAAAAAAGAGAAAACAGCGCCTTAAAAGTAAAAGTATAAATACCTACGAATAATAATAATATTCCCAGTGTAGCTAAGTAGTACTAGTAGTAGTAGTAGTGATAATCGTAATAGTCGTAGCAGCAGTAGCAGTAGTAGTAGTAGTAGTAGTATAACATAAATTATCACAAAAAGTTGTTTCCATTTCTTGTTTTCCTTTTTCGAATTGCGAATTGCGAACTGCTGCTGGAACTGGGACGAGGGACAAGCTCCATCACTCCTTAGTTCGTCCAGTAGTAGTAGTAGTATTATTGAAGAGAATACGCAACAAAGTAAAATGTGTTTTTTACAACTTTCTTTTCATGTTCTTAGTTTTGTTTTGTCAAATCAAAAGGAACACAACAAATTTCAGCTTTCTCGCGGAAAAGGTAAAAACAAGGAAAAAGGAAAAAACATAAACTAACTGCTTTGTTTTTTCTCTTTGCAAAAATTCCTGTATGTTTTGTGGTGATGCTTCATTCTGCCCATTGTTTTTGCTGCTCTTGCACGTGTTCATCTTAATATAAAACAGTTGTTTTTTTTTTGTTACATTTTTATGCATTTTTTGTTTACTTGTGTTCATACGTTGAGAGTGCATTATGAGTGTTTTTTTGTTTTTCATTCTTTCTTTTCGCATCTGTATCGTGGGTGTGTTTATGTTTTATATATGTGTGTGTGTGTTTTTTTGTAATATACGCGTTGTGTTTACTCATTTTATGATTATAACACAGTGTTTGTTCGTGAATAAAGTAGCTACAACATCGGTCATAAAAGCAAAATTCGTTCATTCACTCGTCGCGCGCTTGATTCGTTTGATTTGATTTGAAACACGTTCGCTCGCTCGCTGCTGTTCTACTACCTCTTCTGCTCATACATGTTCAGATTGTTTGGTTTCCTTCCTTCCTTACAGTTCCTGTGTGTTTTTTTAATGATTTTTCTTTTTCTCTTGTTCGTCTATTCTCTTCATAGTTTGCTGTCGCAGCTCTATGTATACACACATACACGCACACAAACACACACCTAAAACTTAATGCTACATATAAGGGTTTTTTTTTCATTCTTGTCTTTGATAATATGCACGTTTTGTGTGTTCATTCAAACAAAACGCTTTCTTGCTCTTTCTCTCCCTTTCTTCTAGCCTTTTAGCATCACCAAACATTCTTTCTCTCGCTCTTTCTCTTTCATACACTATTTCTTGTTTTTCTTGCTATCGCTCAGAGCTAACTTTGATTTTTTCACCACGATTTCCAGTCGCATTTGCCCACTTGTTGCACATTTTGCTCCAACTTAATTGGAGCGTTTGAACTACTTTTTTGCCATTTCTACGATACATTGTACATTTACATACACTTACACATTGATACACACTCACATTCACTCACATACAGTGATTATAGATTGTGGGGAGTATGGGGTTGGGGAGGGTTGTTTTATATTTTTTGTTCGATTTTTTTCTGTTTTTTTTAGTGTTCCTTTGTTTTTTTTGTTTTACTTCTGTTTTGTGTGACTTTAACTAACACATCTCTTTTGTTTTTTTTATGCACTTAAATAACATTTTTGTTATTTATTCATTTTTAATTCACACTTTGAGGACGTTTCAACTTCACAGTATTATATGTTTTTTAAGTGAAGTTACACCAATTTTCCTCGCTTCCTCGCTTTTTTAGCTATTTACAAAACGAAGTGCTCTATGAATGCATGGAGCAGTGAGGAAAGTATGGTGAATGGTTGAACAAAACACACGGGAAAGCATTTCTTGATATGTAACACAGCGATTTCTTCTCCCTCTCATCCATTCATCCATCCATCCATCCATCCATCCCCCTTCCCTACAGTCGTCGTGTGTTTTGATTATTTTGTTCTGTTTGTTGGCTCAAATCCCCAGCAGCCGCCCATCTTGATTCACCTTTTTTGTCGTTGTTTTTGTCAGCTTTCAGCTTTGGTAGAAAGAAATTCGATTCATGTTGATGTGTCTTTATGTGTGTGTGTGTGTGTGTGTGTGTGTGTGTGTGTGTTGGTGTCGTGTCTCCATGTTCCGGTGTTGTGTTGTATCAAGCGTCCGCCTCACGCCGCCCGGAAGCGCCCGAACCTACCGGCGCACATTATCAACTCGCGGCAATATTTTCCGGCATTTCCTTCAGCTTCTGGCACCAGTTCTTCAGATCGGTCACCTCCTTACCCATGCCGTACTCGCTGTAGTTGTTGTTGGAGGCTGCGGCGGCGGCGGCTGCAGCAGCGGCATGGGCCGCAGCAGCTGCTGCCACCGCGGCCGCACTGCCCGCCATCAGCGGCGTTGGCGAGCTGCCCCGGTCCGAGGCGCACGAGGCCCGGCTGCTGGAACCGTTCTCGTTCTCCACCTGCGCACCATGTTCGCCCAGGTCCATCGTCGGCTTGGACGGTCCATCGTCGTAGCAGCCGGCAGATTTCGACCGCTCACGGTTGCCACCGTAATGATGAGAACCACCGCCACCACCACCGTTACCACTGCCGGACGATGAAAAGTCCTGCGCACCGCCGTCTTGCTGCTGATGGTGGTTGTGGTGATGCGATTCCGAACCATTGGACGACTGCGAATGGTTGTCCTGGGGTGGGGTTTGAGTGCGTGACTCATCCCCGGAATTGCCACCCGAGCTGCCGAACATATCACGGATTTTGTGTGTGAGCATGTGCTGCTTCATATTTCCCTGCGGAGAGTGAATCGAACAAGACAAAGAGAGAGAGAGAAGAAAGGCGAAGAAAACGGTTCGATTAGTTTGAGGAGTTTTTATAAAAAGACAAAAACAAGTATCTCTTCAAGTAAGGTAGGAAGCAAGGGAAGAAGAAAGAGTGGGGAAAGGGAAGCAAAGAGAAAGGAGTTAGGGGAGAGTATTAACACAAGAAACAAACATAAACTAAAAAAAAACAATACCACACTAAAACATTCAAACAAAACACATCACAACAAATCACACAATCGCACAGAGAGAACAATTTAAAGAACTTGGGAAAAGACTCTAACCGAATCGATCGAGAAAGATCGTTTTGAGCGAGCTTAAAATAGGTCTATTCCATCAGTAAAACTATCCTATATTCCCTCCTGTTAGTACTTTTCCCACAGTTCTCCATTCCGCACATACTCCGTTTCATTCCTGTTCTATTTTGATTTTTGTCTTTTTTTTATCCCTTCCGTATTAAAATCACTTCCTTTCTTCCAATGCAAGAATTTGCTGCATTGGGTGGAAAAACATTTCACTAATTTATTGCCCGACTTTGTGTTGAGGTATTCGGTAGCAATGAGCAATGCTGCTTGTAGTGTGTTTTTATGTAACTTTCCCGGTTTTTTTTTTGGTTTCAACAGTCATCATGCAATTGGATAGGGAATTTAAAACAAAAAACCACAAAAAAGAACCTATAAGTCAAGGAAAAGGAAACGCGAGACACTGAAACAAAATAACAAGCTTCTACATAACACACCGAAGACACGAACAGTACAAGCAGTCAGTAATAAGGATAGAAAGTGAGAAAAGAAGGAAAAGAAGGACACACACGCACAGAAAATACACGCAAGCGGGTAAAAGCGATTATGGTAAAAGAAGTGGTGAAAATAGATTTAAAAAAAGAGGCAAACCACACCGATACAAAGCTGATAAGAAGATGAAAAATACAACCACACTGTCGCGCAAGCAGCAAAAACCCTACAATGCGCGCGACGTGCTTGTGCGTATTGCGCAAGAGAGCAGTGCGTGTCTCGATATCGATACTCTTAATACGCGGTGCGTACAGTCGATCGGGTCGATGTCGCGCAAAAATAACGGGCAAGAGAAGAGAGAGAGATAGAGAGAGAGCGCGAAAGAAGTAGCAACACTAAGATGAAGGGGTTGAAGCAACATAAAAACAATTTAAAAGATGCACTTCTCGGATGCGTAATTTTAGACCACAGCGAGAACAGCGCGTATCATTTCTTTCCCTTTTCCCGCTTCGTGATCTTTTCGCAATGAAAACTATGCAAATAAAAGCATAAGCAAGCATGGGATGTCGAATGTGCCTTTCGAAAGCTAGATGAAACCGGGGACGAATGGCTGTTTTTAGGAGGCAAACAATTTGCAATTAGTAGTGTGATAGATTTCTTTTATTTTTGTCCGTTAGCAAAGATATTTCCCCGTCCTTTCCCTGTCGCTCAATCGCATACTAAATGTCAGCCCAACCAATCAAGTGCCACATCGCTCTCGCGCACCGCGCACTTTCTTTATGAACTGTTGAAACTCATCGCAGCCTCAGCCCCGAAAATTCCCCACATTTCTGTCAATGTGAAAACCCCCCACCGAAATGTCAACCACAGCTACCGGTATCGATCGATCGATCGGATCGTTCGCGGCAAAACGGCATTCGCTGCCCTTCCTGCTACGGGCGAGTGCGTGTTGTTTTCGCTTTCCAAACCCGTATGATGCCGGCCGAGCCGGCGAAAAACCGAGCATGAAATCTGTTGCTGGTGCTATTTTTGTGTAAAATGCTTCAATTTTTGAAGCCCATTTCTCAGATACCGAGCGACATTTAATCGCCTATTTTAATCCTCCCAAGCCGGTGAGTCTTGCTTGTTTTGTGCCGCAAGGCCGCTTATAAGGCAGCTTAATTGCACTGAAAGCAAAGTATTGCCTTTTGTGCCGTGCACGGGCAGATGATGACAAATGGTAAATGGTGATTCTAATAGCATTTTTTGTTCCCTTTTCTGCGTTGGTGAACAGCGTTGATGAAAGGAATTTTGGAAGAAAAATATCATTTCACCACGCGTAACAAACATATTTAATTCCCTTTAGTCGATCCTTTTTTTCCCATTCAACATGGTTTGTCCTTCCAATGTGACAACCTTTCTCCCGTTCGACAAGAGAGGCACAACGGTCCTGCGAATCAACGAACCGCAAAACCGATATGTCCTTTGTTTGTCACCATAACGATCCTCGCGCACACTGCGTCCTCTGTCACGATCCACTGCAACATCACAAAAAAGCGCTTTTGTGCTCGAGCGAGCGGCTCTCATAACTTGTCAACGTGGCGCAAATGTTGACATTTGTCAAGAGAGAGAGCCTTGTCATATTGGGAAAGGACAAAAACGAAGCTTAAATAAAGGGATAGCAAGCAGCGGGTGTTTCTTGGATGTGCTCCGATTACTACTCTTCAAGAAATCTGGCCCAATGATCGTTTTTTTGTTTAATTTCACGATCGCTATTTTCCTTCCGTTTCTTCGTATTGAGGAGTGGCGACAAGCAATTTGCCTTTAGCGTACTTTATTCCATTTTTAAGCTAAAAAGTGCCTTGTTCCGTTACGGATGTAATATGATTTGTGTTCTTTGTAGATTGCTTTCGTGTGTGTGTGTGTGTGTGTGTGTGTGTGTGTGTGTGTGTGTGAATTATGCTTTTTTGTTTCGTTTACAAATTCCGAGTACGTAGCCATACAAAAAATACACTCAATCAAACACATAGAGAGAGGACTGGTTTTCTTTTTTTCTTGTTTTGTTTTTTGTTTTAAATACACACTACAAGGAGAGATAGAGAGAGAGAGAGGATGTGAGTAAAAAAAACAAGAAAACAAGGAATGTTGATGATGGAAAAAATGCACAAGAAAAGGGTAAATACACAACCAAACAGTGAAAGTAGTGAAAGGAAAAAGAACAAAACACCTGCGAGGAAGTTATAGAAAGGGTAGAACAAATTAGCAAAATATGCTACAAATGGAGGAAAAACGTAAATAGACAAAAAAATAGTACGAAAAACGAGTAAACAAAGTGGTAAAGGAGGTAAAGAAGGGATTTGCTAATTTGCACATTACAAAAAAAACAGGAAACAATACTCCACCAAACGACTAGGACCAAAAAATAATAAAAAACACAGACGGGAAACAGACACCAGTGAATGGGAAAAGAAGAGAAGGAAAGTGGCTAGTTGTTTGGTTTGGTTTTGTATTTTTTTTTTTGTTTTTTTGGGTTTTGTTTTTGGTTTCGTTCCTTTACCTTGGTAGAGAATCCTCGATCGCAGATTGAACATTTGAATGGGCGCTCCTTCGTATGGCTTCGGTAATGAATTTCGAGTGCGGAATTACAGGCGAAAGTTTTAAAGCAAATATTACAAGTTGTTGTGTTTCCACGAACGCCTACAATTAATCAAATTTTCTGTAATAAGAAATCTGAATATGTTTTCTGAAACGATATGGTTAACGGTTTTTTTTGGGGTGGGGGGGGGGTTTTTAGGAGTGGAGTAGGAAGAGGAGCTGGGCGGCAAAAGGAAATGGGTGGACACTACAAGGATACTACGAAGAAACGGGGAGAGGAAGTGTGTAAGACGAGTGAACGAGCGAAGACGAAAAGATCGGTCGAAAAGATTCAAAATTTAGAGTTTTTTTTTTGTTGCGATGCAGCGATAGACAATATCGGCAGCAGGCTGGCTGGCTGGCAGGCGTGGCAGGCATGGCAAGAAGATAGGGGTGACAGGCGTGTATGAAGAAGGGTTAACGCAAAAGGAGGAGCGCGTGGAGCTGGAAAGGAGGCAGGAGGAGCATGGGATGAGGGTGCTTGTGCGGTACTTACCGAACAGCCCGAACGGTGGCATGCTGGACCCGGGCGGCACGATCGGCACATTCCCCAGGAATGGGGGCCGATTGATGAAGGGCGGAAACTGGGGCATACCGAGGAACGGTGGTCCGTACGGGAAGGCAACGGCGGCGGCCGCGGCAGCCGCGGCCCGCCCGGCAGCACTCGCCTGTTCCGCCCCACCAACCGTCGGTGGGGTTGAAATGGGCGAACGGCGCGATCCGTGCATGGATGGGGAGGAGTTGCTGGGCGGGCTGGAAGAGCGTAACCGTTTGGCATCCGAGCCGGTGGACATGTTGGCGCTGGCGATGGTTGGGCTGGCCGAGGAGGAATCGCGCGAGAACGAATCATCGGCGGGTGGCAGCGATCGCATCGAGAGCCGCTGCAGGTTCATCGTGCGCAGATCCTCCACCTGGCTTTCGAGTGCCGGCGAGGTGAGTCCCGTTTTCACTTTGAGTTTCTCGTGGATAGGGACCTTCGGCAGCTTGCCGATCGGGGTGACGCCCCGATCGACGGATGATGGTCGTGCTCCGTTCTCGCTGTCATTCTCCTCGTCCGAGTGCTCGAGCGATCGTTTGTTCTGTTGCTGCTGGTGGTGATGTTGTTGCTGTTGCTGCTGTAGCTGTTGCTGCTGCTGCTGCTGCTGCTGCTGTTGCTGAGCGAGATGTGCCTGCTGCTGATGGAACTCACTAGCTAGCCGCATCCCGAACGGGTTCAACCGCAGCGCATCCGGATGGGGCGGTGGTGGATGCACTCCACCCTCGTAGTCCTTAATCTCAGCCGCTTTAATCTGGTCCGGCGTCAGATCCGTCATCTCCCCCGTGTGCAACCGTATGTGCTGCTGCAGCACGAAGATGTTCGAGAACTTCTGATGACACACGGGACACTGGTGGAGCGTGCGCATCGGTGGCTTTATCCGGTGCACGCTCATGTGCGTCTTCAGATTGCCCTTCGTCGTGAACGATCGGCCACAGATCTTGCAGCGGAACGGTCGCTCGCCCGTGTGCACTCGGTAGTGCATCTGGAGGGCACTGCGGCAGGACAACACCTTCTTGCACACGAGACACTGGTTCGGTTCGGACGTTTTGTTCTCGATGTTGTCCACCAGCTCCTGCAGCTTGGACGTTTCCGACGAGATCTCGATAAAGTTCTCCCACGAGCTGTCGTTGCTGTCCGGACGAGGGAGATGAGCGGCGTAGAACGAAGGGTCCAGTACGGTGTCCTGATAGAGCGAGCCGGACGAGGAGCTAGAAGGGGGAGATACGGACGGCACAGTTGCCAAGTTCTCGATCGAGTTGTTCTTCAGCTTCAGTGGGAACTCTTTCTCGCTTGTGGAGCTATTGAGGGCACTCAGAGCGCCGGCCCCTAGTGCTCCTCCATTATCGTGCTCCTTCAGATGATCCGAATGATCCAACATTGGATGATCTTCCTTCGAACCATCCTTCGACTCGTCCATATCCCGATGATGATGATGCTGGATCGGTGTGCTAGTAGATCGTCCCGATCCTCCTGTCACCTTCGTGGACTTGTCGGAAAGATCCAACGACTCCTCCATCGGTTCCTGCTTGATCTTTGTCCCTTGGGCCGGTCCATCGTTCGATAGGTCGGGTGAGTGCATGCTCCGGAGTTCGGGCGTTTGCTCCCGTGGTGGCGCTGGTGGTGGTTCGACCGGTTTCTTCATCTGCGACAGATCCACAGGATTGCGGGCGCTAGCATCATTCGCGGCTGCTGCGGCCGCCGCAGCCGCTCCAAACAGTTCCTGCAGCTGCGGTGGCCGAGGGATGTAAAAGTCGGGGAAGAAGCTTCGCGGTGGAAAGCCCGGTGGTGCACCACGACCGTCTACTACGCCCGGGAAACCGGCGGGCCCAGCAGGACCGGCGGGCCCGGCTCCACCAGGCATGGCTGGAGGTGGCGCTGGCGACTGGCCCGGAGGTTGCTGTTGTTGCTGCTGCTGTTGCTGCTGCTGCTGCTGCTCCTTGAGCGCTTCCTGCGGGATGAGCGGTGGGAAGTACTTGTCCAGATGCTCTGGTACCGGGTTCGGGTTCATCGGGATGTGCGGGTACTTGTCCGAGTGGCGCTGGAAGTGCACCTTCAGGTTGCCCTTGGTCGTGAACCGGCTGCCACACACATTGCACTTGTAGGGCCGCTCGCCCGTGTGCGATCGGATGTGGATCTGGAGGGACGAGTCGGAGCCAAAGATTTTGCCACAGTACCGGCAGCGATGCTTGAACAGGGCCGCATCGTTGCGTCCATTTGGGGAGGATTTGTCGTTCGCGAAGGCCAGCTCGTCGAGCAGGTTGTTCGAGAGGATGCCCTGGGAGGCGGAGTTTAGCACTTCCTGGGCTTTCTTTTCGAGCATCGCGAGCGAGTTCGGTTCACCGAGCATGGAGGGCGCATGGTCGGTGATGATGTTGGCGGCAAGCGATGAAAAGCTCCCGGTCGAACCGGGGTGCTCCTGGTGGTAGGGAAGGATTTCATCTTTCTCCGAGCGGCCGGCGGAGGCTGCACTGGTCGATGCGAGCGATTGGGTGGTGGAGGCAGATGAGCTGGAGGTTCCGAGGGAGCTCGGCACGGAGCTCGATTGTCCGTGGGTGGGCTGTTCGCTGGAAGAGTGCCGCTTGTCGGACGCACCGAGCCCGAACATACTGCCGGCGGAGTCTGATGGTTTCGGTTTTCTGAGTGAGAGGAAGAGGGAGAAATAAAACTAAATGCAATCGACTGTTGGGAATAGACATTAGTAGCTCTTTGAGTAAGAGCGAGCGAGTGAGTTGAAGTTTGCAAGTGAATTTAGGGACTCAATTCTTCACAAGGAGTTTTTATCAGTCTTAGAGCTCATTCACTCTTTCTGCTCTATTATGATTCACAATGCACTCACTCCTAGTGCTTCTTCGATTCAGATACATTGATTTGAATTTCAAATGCACCACATTACACGATTCAATAGCCAAAACATAGAAATAAATCACTCTAAGAATCTTTTCTCACATCTTTAAATATTGAGTCACTGCTAGGTCCGTAGAATAAGTTAAATCACATAAAAATGAGCTCCTAGACGGAGTTTGGGTGAAAATAAGCATAAGAGTTTGAATCACTATTTGGAACAGAAAGTGAGTGAGATACTCAAAATAAATTGAATCGATAATTGAATGAGTATATGAATTGAATCAATACGCAGAGAAGTACTTAAAATTAATTTAAAAAAACTGAATCACTCCAAGTGAATTGAATCACAAAAACTAATTAATCTACCCTGCTTATGAATCTCACAAAGGAGATAGCAATTTCGAACAACTTTAAACTCTTCTACTCAGATTCATGTCACTAAAAAAAGAGCAATGATTCATTCAAGAGCCACTTACCTTAGTTCCTCTTCCGGTACGGGATGGATCGAAGGCCGCAGCAGCTCGCTGACGTGCGGTGGGACGTGCGATTTGTTCGCCGCGGCCGCTGCCGCCGCCATCATGTTCGCCATCTGGTAGCTCTTGCTGAACGCATCCTCAATGCCTTCCTCCTCCACCTCTTCCTCCTCGTCCCCATCCCCAGCCACCGAGCTGTGGGACGATTTCCGCAGATCCTGCGGCTCATTCTTAACGCCCTGCGACTGCTGATGGTGGTGCTGGTGGTGTCGACTGCCACCGTTACTGTTGCCACTGCCACCACCACTTCCTCCCGTGTGATGCTGCTGCTGCTTGTTGTGATTGTGCTGGCTGTGATTGTTGTTGTTGTTGTTGAGGAAACCGATCGTTGCACTGTCCACCCCGGCCACCGACCCGGCCAGCCCCGCACCCAGCCCGGCCAACCCGGCGAGCGGACCACCGCTCGCGCCGAGCTCATCCTTCTCCGCCTGCTTCTTCACCAGCTGCGACTGCAGATGCTGGATGAGCTGAAACTGCAGGAACTGCTGCTGCTGCAGCGTAAACAGCGCCGACTGCAGGATGGCCAGATTCTTCACCACCGTATCGTTGTCCATGTTGTTCGCCAGCGCGTTCGCCGTGAACTGGGCGATCGCGTTCTGGAACGCCTGTATCGACATGCCCGGCGCCGGCCCGTGCGGCGGTGCCGGTGGGAAGCCGAACGCGGCGGCCGGATTAAAGTCACCCGCCGACAGGGCACCACCGAGGGCGGCAGGGTTGGCGGAGTTTTTGGCGGCTGCTGCGGCGGCTGCTGCTGCCGCTGCCAAAGCGGCCGCTGCCGCCGGTCCACCGAGGGCGGCTGCAGCGGCGGCCGCTGCAATGCTCGCCGGCTCGTCACGATGATGATCGCCGCCGGCCAGCATCGAACCGAGCCCCTCGTTCACGCTCACGCGCCCCACCAGCGAGATGGGCGAACGGGGGCTGCTTCGGCCGGTGGCACAATCACCCGCCGGCTGCTTCTCCTCCCCTCCAGCCGACTCCTCCCGATCGCTGCTGGCACGATCGTTCACAGGCGCGGTTGCACTGGCCGCTAGCGTCGCATTGGAGCTGCGCCGTCCGTCGGCCATCTCGTCGTCGTCCTCATTGTGTTCGTCCTCGCTTAAATTGTCCGCCTCGTTGAGGGCATCGGATCGATCCTGCGGCTGATGGCGTCCGGTCGTCGTAGTCGCCGCCGCCGATTGATAGTGCGGATGATGCAGATGATGGTCGCCGAGCCGGGCCGCCGCGGCCGCCTTTTCGGCAAATTCCTCCGACATCTTCGCTAACAATTGTACCGACGGTTTCGCGATTGTGTGCTCGTTATCTGTACAACCATTCTCCTTCATATCTGTGCAGGGGAAAGAGAGAGAGAGAGAGGGGGAAGAGAGTTCCGAGATGAGAAAATCACTGCATAAAGCAAAAACCAGAGTTAAGATCAAAAGGGAAGGTGCAGGTGAGGTAAAATTATGGCAACACGTTTTCGCTCCGTTGGCCGTTGCTGGGCCGAAATCAAAATTTAAATAAAGCCCTTTTCCGGACGTGCCGCTGCAAGGGGGAAGGGAAGTCCCCTTTTTCTTCGACATCTCACATGCCGACGTACGTTCGCTTCGCTTTCAATAATCTGTCCTGTTCGTTTGCAAATTATGCTCTGCGCACCCCGATCGCGGTACCGCGATCACATCTTCGCCCTGCTCCAGAGGAAAAGGGGAAAAACTTGTTTTATCCCTCACTAGCTCGTATTTTGCATTCCACCAGTCTTTGCGTTCATGTTGGAAGGCTGCAGGAAGGCTTGAAGGGTGTGGGTAGGTTGGTGTGTGTGTGTGTGTGTGTGTGTGTATGTGTGTGTGATAAAAATTGCCCCTTTTTGCACATTACACCTTTGGCATGTTTATGCGCCCGATATGGATGAGAGCAGAAGATGGGGCCACCACACCACACAGCAAAAAGGGGATGCAACCCGCACCGATGGCCGGTGGGCCATCATGTTTGATAAGAAAGGCGAATTAATAAAGGAGAAAAAACACAAGCAACAAACACAGAACGATCGAAGGCGCAAACGTTACAGCGCAAGTACATTGATCGATGGACCGCGGGTAATAAACAACGATCAACGCCGCGAGCGAGCGCGAGCTGATCGCTTTAACCTCAAAAATTTAATCCATATAAAGTGCGCACCGAAGGTACATTTAAACCACCACCCCTCCCGGGGGCACCCTTTCATACCAACCCCGTCCCTCCCCCAGGGCGAAATGAAAAGCGTCAATAAATTGAGTGCAGAGGGAGCGTTTTAATGAGATCGCATTCCCCTTTTTCGAATCGGGCGTGTGTGTGTGTGTGTGTGTGTGTGTGTGTGAGCAACAAGACAACACACACAGGCATACGCGTATCAACACGTACTACCTCTTTCCTTCCATTCTGTGCAGGACTTGGAGCCGGGTGTCGATTGAAGGATGGATGGTGATTCTGTTTTCGATGAAGGCTACCACCGCATCATCGAGCGAAGGAACTTCAAGGAACAGGCGGAAATCGAACAGGGCAGAACTCCATATTTTAATAACGATGCATAAACCCGCGTCCCAAACCGGGTGGGAGGGGGGGGGAAGGCTTCCAGAAGAGGAAAGAGGACAGACGAGCACGAGAAAAGGGCAAAATGGCCCTTCGCCATCGTCAACGTCACCCTTTCGGTCGATAAACGCGAGTAAAAAAGTCCTCGCTCGACTGACCGACCGATCGATCGACATTTGTAGACCCCAGCTCCCTCCTCTTTGGTCGGTCCCAAAGGGCCCTCTGTCTGTCACGCACACACACACACACACACACGTACGCATTGGGGCCCGTTCCACGACCTCGCACGGCTCTCGATCATGTACGCGCACTCCCGGTCCGGGAAGGGCAAACACATTACATTTACCGATCAAAATCCTCATCCTGATCCTCATTCTCGATCTCCGGCCTTCGCTCCCCCCCCTCCCCTTTCCATACCTCCCTCTTCGATGCGTTCGAAAAGATGACGCTCGATCGAACCCATGTGCGCTTGGCCGATGACGTTTGTGTTTGCTGGAGACGATCATCCTCCTCGTCGCGCGGACTGGACGCAAGCGCGCGCGCGCTCGCACACGATTTCTCGCACCATTTAGGATTCGTTTATTAGGCATAAAAGGCAGAAGGCGAGAATTAAACACTCACACGGCAACGGCACATCACCTCCCTTTAGGAGTGCACGGCTCCGGCCGATCGAATGCGCCTTTTGCGAATCTCAGATCGAACGCAAAAAAAACACAACAGCCAGAGCGACAACAGGGACAACGCGTCGCGAACTTATCGCAAACGCCCAACGAAAATCAAACAAATAAATAAAGGCAACAAAAAGGAGGCAAACAGTGACAGGCGGGGCCCACCCTCCCCAGTGCTGCGTTATGTCCCATCACGCTGAAACTAAAAGGCGCTCGCGCTTCGAGATCGCACGGGAGAGAGAGAGAGAAACAAAAAAAAAGCCCCACACTGGGGCATGTTTTGTCCGATTGGTTGTCTGTCGGCGCGGGGCAGTAAATTTATATATGTAATATTTATTATAAATTTTAGCTCCGCTTTTGGGATTTATGTTTTGCAATCGTGTGGAATAAGATGGGTGGAACGATCCCCAGGTGGCCCGGAGACGGAAACGGTTTCGGAACTGGAGCACTGGCCGGGGAAACCAATACACTTTACCCCGTCGAGTGTCACACTGTCCGGTTGATCAGTTTTCTATTCTTCCTTTTCTCTTCTTTTGATTGGTGTTTTTCCATCGTATGATTCAATGCCGTTATTTATTGGCGGATTGGCGGATTCCCTCCCCGGGTGCATCAGGACGCGCATCACGATCACGACACAGGCCAATGTCGTCCGCGCCATGTTACGGCGGCCCTCCCAGATGGCTCGGACTCATTATCCCACACTGCGGCGGACTGGTTGAGCCAGGCTGAGCGGTATCCTTGATGTTTTTTTTTTTATGATCGGTTGGGGTTGGGAAGGGGGAAAGGGACTGATTGGACAGGCGAATTCGGGTGATTTAAGTTTTTGAAAGGTCCGAGGCCGAGGGTTTTGATTGAACACATGCAAAAGGAATGCAAAGAAGGATTGGTTGGGTGTAGCGGTGGCATAGGGCAAGAAATAAATAAGCGGATCTGGTTGGATTTTCTTTCAAATGCTTTATCAATTTTTGAAAGAAAGTTACGGTGCTGAAGTCGTAGTTACTTTGAGGACCTTTGGTTTGGGAAATTCAATGTGGTTTAAAATTACAAAAATCAATCAAAAAGCTTAAATTTAGTTCTAAAAAACAGGTAGTTTAAAGAAGCATTGCGCAACAATATCTTCAAAAGAGGTTTCAATTATTGAAAAGAAAGAGAAACTCAGACAACACTTTAATGATTTCAGAGTAGACCTCACACAAAAATTGATAATAATGTAATTCAATAACAGTACAATAACATACCAGAGTTGGAAATTTTTAGGGTATTTTAATCAAGTAAAATGATGATTGCCTACATTTAGTTGAGTTACCATAAATCTAAGCTTTAATATTAACAATGATTTGTAATTTCAGAGGTACTTTTGAGCCGTTGTCAACAAATCAAAGAGAGACATGTTACACAAATTTTGAAGCAAGTATAAATGCATAAATAGCCATACTAACTAACCGCAATCACAAATAATTCCACATTCCTAAAGACACAGACAGTTAACTTTGCTTTTACCCTTACAAAATGATTTAAATTTACAACAAAACGTTTGCTAATGTTTGCCAACCTGCTCCAACACATTCCATCAATGCTCGACACGAAACGAACCATAGCACAAGAAGCATACACAACTACCACCCTTCAATCACCCGGGGACTGCCCAAAGGCCAGTGACGGTGCCATCTTCGGTCGCGACCGCGCGGCACTTCCAATGCACCGTGGCCACCACACAGCCACACAAGCCCATCATCAGGAGTGTTAATTTATTTGCCTCTATCTCTACATACTCGGGGTGGTTTTGAAAGATACAAACACACACAGCAAGCCACGGGGCAACTGGACACGAGATAAGCAAAGCATTCACCTATATGCACCTATATGTAAGATCCAAACCACTGCTCCGTACTGCCAGCAAGTCCTGGATATAAAATAAGATCCCGAAGGTTCCCATTTCATCCACATTTCATAACAACAAAAAAGAACAGTGTTTGACAATCGAACGATAAAAAAACCAGCGTCCAACAAGGAAGGAAGGAAGGACAACGGGGGATACGATGCTTAACGTTGGCCAGAAAGGAAAAGTGTAAGTCTGAAATTGAATGCAATAACTTCAATCGGTCGCTCGGTCGGTCGTTGTGCCGGGTGTGGTCGTTCGGTGTCGGTGTTCTCCAATCGATATGTATGCACACACACACACAACAAAACTGACCACCGGGTTCAGCTCTTCGCTTCCAAAGCGACCCCATCCCTCTCTCTCTCTGAAGCAGCATCCCCCCGGCTTCAACCACCACCCAAAAACCCACTCCCCGCAAAGTAAAAGGGCGATCTGAAATCCCTTTTCAGCACAGGAAAGTGCTTCGAAGGATGATGGCAGCAGCCATCGTGTGTGCAGCAGGGCGTGTTGTAAATTGATTTTCCTTTCCTTTCGTTCGTTTATGTGCAGCAATCGTACCCTTTCCTCCCTTTTTGACTCCATCCTTGTTCAGTTTGTTCAGTGCACAGTCCAATTCTTCTGATGTGGTCAATTCCATTGCCCCCAGCTTGTGTGTGTGTATGTACGTGTTATTGGATGCGTTTTATTTTATTGCCTACAACGTATGCTCACCGAAAACCTTTTGCAAGAGGTTATGTTTGAGCAAGCACTTCGTTCTCCCTGTGTGTGTGTGTATATCTTTTAGAAGACACATCTTTCGGCTCGTCTTCGTCGTCTTTCTGCCCTCGCCCCCTTTTATCAATTGCAATGCCTCATCATCCGCCCTATCCCACTCCAACATATCATCAATCGAGTCGGTCAGCAAGAAGCGGTCATTTCCATTATCAATTGAATGTATGCACTTCATCCCTTGCAGCCCTTGCCGTTGCTGATAGGTTGGAAGCGAGTGCGGGGTTTTGAAATTAATAAGTCAGCAGACTAAAGGCTCCAAGAAGACGTCCACCAAGCTTGAAGTATGTCAACATTTATACGTGAAAGCTACATTATCATTTTTATCATTTGTGTGTTCAATTTGAAGTCCAACCAAATAACACGGCACCAATTTGAATTAATTTCGCCAGCTGACCCGAAACTCCAACTGTTTAAATATTCGCCCGCAGGGCGAGTTGAGCTTCAAGCGGGCGAAAAATTAGGCAGCCATGGTAACCACTAACGCTTTAATGTGTGTTCACCACTTTCGCAGCTACGTAATAGGTTAAACCTTCCTCCCAAAACCGATTATGCTAAAACAGCAGTAGCAGCAGAAGACTTCAAACCCGGACAGGTTAACGACCTCAGATACAAAGGGGGGGCATCAACAGGCATATTATGCACTTTATGCTAATGTCAATGCGTTTGGTGAAACTGTCCCTCGTACTGGTACTTCGTACAACCCCGAGAAGGCGTCAAAAAGGCGAAAAATCACCACGCCACGGACTAATTATAATTCGTCTGGCAAATTAAATTAATAAATCAACCACCCATTTTGCTTCACTCACTGCGCACCACCCAACCTGACCCCAAAATAACCCCTTTTGGTAAGGCTGTTGGGGGTAGCCTTCCCAGCGTTATTTATTACCATTTTACCATACGGTTATTGGGACGAATTAACGCGCGTTTTTCGGTCACAATTTTGCTGAACAAACACACCTTCACACAAAAACGCACTGCTCTCATTTAAATCGCACATTTTGCATTCCGAACGCATTCGAACGCAAATACAACGCCAACGCGGTACAACACATTAACAAAAGGCAGCACACTGCCAACAACACAAAACCATCATGGCCTCCTGTATGGGAATTTAATCGAGAGACAGTGATAGAGAGAGAAAGGGAGAGAAGTTCGCTTCACCTCCCCGAAATGTGAGGAAAACGAGTTATTAATTTGAGAACCGATCGAAACCGAAACAAAATGGTGGTTAACTGGCGGTGATGGAATCGACAACCGGCCCCGATTATCAAAAAACGCAGACAAAGCGTAGACGAACACACACACACACACACACACTCACACAAGATCAAATCACGCTCAAACATGACAAGTGGTCGATGGATCGATCGATCGAAACTCGCGGAAAAATCAACCCGCGTGTTGCGCGGTCTCTTTCGCCGCTGCTGCCCTCCCTAAGCATGCGTGCGCCTTCGCTTGTGTCTTATGATGAGCCCACGGGGTCGCATATTTCCTGCCGATCAATCAATAGTTAGTGGAGTTTGTGAGTATGTGTGTTGGTGTGTGTTGGTGTGTTGAGATATAAGCACACAAACTCGTTGGCTGTTAGATGTTTGTTGGAATTTTGAAGCTCTTCCATTGCGTGTCCATTTTAAAATTCGGACTCAACTCAAGTCTCGTTTTTTCGCCGACTCTTTTGACTGTTTCATTCCCGTTTGTATGCGTGACTGGATGGAGCTTCTTTTATGTTTTGCCTGGCTGGCCACGCATCTGGACACAGCTTCCGTTTGTTCAGCCGGTCAGCCAAGAGGCCCACGCGGGATAACCCACGGAGCGCGTCCCAACATGTGATCCCTTGCGATCGTATACCTCACTTTGTTTATTTTCTTTCCACACCACGCACACGCTTGGTATCCCTTATCGGTGTGGGACAAAACGAGTTCAGCGATGGCAGAGAGAGAGACACACACAGAGAAAACAACATGAGTTGAGGGACCAGACGACGAACGACGGGCCGGGCCAGAAACGAAATCACTGACCACAATTACCAGTTCGAGATGTTGCTGATCTTCTTCGAACTTTTCCTCTCCTATTCCCTGTTCCAACATAAAACCCATCAATTTAAAGGGGAGTTTGGGGAAGTCTGGATGGTGGTGCGATCTGTCCGATTTATCCATATCCGATCCGGCACACTAGCCCGCGCGGCCCGTCAGTAAGCTTAATGCCCATTTTCATAGACACACCGCGATTAGAGAGAGAGAGAGAGAGAGAGAGCGAGACATGGTCAGGGGTGCAGGGTGGTTGTTGGTCAACAGAGAAAAGCTGACGGTTTGGCATGTTTTTCTTCCGGCAGCTGGGACACACGGAGAAAATAGCTCGAGCTCGTGGATTAAGACCACAGCAGAACACGGTTGGAGCAAAAAGGGAATTGGTTTGTCGTGTGCGAGGAATTGCGAAGCGTCTTTTCCTTACTGACGTTTGGCCCCAAAAAAGGGGTAATTTATACGCTCATCGAAAGAGAGAGAGAGAAAGAAGAGGCAGAGAGAGAGAGGGTTCATCGATAGGAAAGGAACCTGTTTACACTGCCCCTACAAGCCGTCTCCATCTTCCAATTAGTCTCCCGGCTAAGCCAAAGCCATGTAAAGCGAACGGAAGACAGTTCTTGTGCCGACGGGATGTGCAAAACTTTATTGCCGGGTAAGCATCAAACCCCAATCGTTGACTGATCGTTTGCACCATGTTTGCGCTGGATCAACATCACCATCGACAAATATTGCTTAAACGAACGCACCGAAAGGCACCGAGTGGTACACCGATAAAACCTCATTCATAATCGTCCGCAACTGATATACAACGAACACACCGGGCAACCTATTCGACCACAATAACAAGACACTGCTGATGGTGCTGATGGTGATGGTAATAACCGGACGAGCCGATTCGTGACATCGTACATCGGTGCCGGTACAAGCTTAACCCGGGGGATAACCATAACAATAAAAGCGGTTCTTATCTTCCTCTGCCCGCCCATTTTACGGTGCTGGATTACAATTTTATTGCTCCCGTTTCATGGTTTGGGTCGAGTCTTTTTTTTTTTTTTGTTGGTTTTGCTCCGTTAAAGTCACTCAGAAGAAGAAAAGAAAATGCTCATCGTAATCAAAGGTGGTGGTGGTTTGCAGTTTTAAACGGTTTCTTTGGTGCCATTTTTGTGATATTGTAACCATTCTTGGATTTTCTTTACAAAAAGGGCCTCCCAAGTTAGCTCATTTACGGGAGCCTTAAACGCTTTTCCGTATTTTTCTCGGATATGTGTACCCGAATCTCCCAATTTGGGCAACCGGTTTGCATTTGCATCCGAGAGGTTTGTATCTTAATTTTTAATCACTCCAATAGTGAAAACGGATAGGTCACAAAGGACCAAGCGACGCAACTCACTTTTTGTCGAAAAGTAAGACTGGGAAAAAAGCAATCAAATTCCATGGCTTTTTCTAACCTTTCCTTTTTTTGTAAAAAAGGAAACAGGAATGAAACGGAACGATCTCGGGTCGATCTCGCTTGTTTTCTTCGTCCATTATCTCCAACTTAATGACGGTCATTTTTGGGGTTTTTCCAAAGGGTTTCCGGGCCGTGAAAAGGATACCTCTCCCGATGGGTCTGAAACTAGCCAAGAAGAGGGGGAAGGGGCGCTTCATTAAAGTTTATCTAGGGGCGAAAAATTACATTCCACACAAAACCCATTCCACAGACGCAGCCCCTCGGCTAATGACGATATCAAAATGTGTATGTCCTTTCGGGCAAGTTTAAAGTTCGGGGCCGTTTTACGACACTTTTGGTTAATCGTTTTCCAAATGCAAACGCTGCCTCTTTCTCTTGCCTTGGGGCTCGCTGTTCTTCCTGTTCACGTTCACGTGGCGTCTTCTGACTTATAAACGACCTTGGCCGGCGATGAGCGATGGCGCATTGCTTGCGTTCGCGTGAAATCTTAACCGCTTTTCAATAACTGTGCTGTTACAATGTGTGTTTTTGTGTAAAATACAGAGTTGCAGTTGCAATAAAGGAAAAACTGCGCAGCTTCTCGCGCTGCACACGCAAATGCAATGCATCATCCAAACACCGAGTCATCCACAAGCATCTTTGGCAGTGTACCAAATCTAGTGCTCCTTTCCTAGTGCTGCTGCTCTTGTGCTGCGCCAAAACTAGAGCAACCGATCTAGAGTGCCTTGCGAATGTGATCCCTTTCAATTTATGAGATTATGGTTGTGTGCGTGTGTTGTAATGCATTTGCCTGTGTGAGGGCTTCTCGAATAGACCTACGTAAACGAAGCAACAGCACAAATGCTGCAATAATCCATCGATCGGATTGGTGTGACAGAGTGTCTGCGTGTGTATTTGTGTGTGTGTGTGTATTTGTGTGTGTGTGTGTGCAAATCTTTTTCGATTAAAACCCTTCGCCGTAGTCGTTGTCGCCATCGGGTCGGGCGGCACCCTTCGCCGAAAACGGAAAATCACAGCCCAATGTGTAGCCAACGAGGCGGGCGACGTAACAATAACGAACAACTACACCAACAACTACAAAAAAAAACGCATTCCCTCCCTTTTTGACAATCGGCTCACCACCATTACCATCCCCTTCGTTGCACGAACAATTCAAACCGACAGTCAAGCAATCAAGCAATCATAACGCGCTCGTAACTCCGCCCAAAATCGCCCCACTGGTTCCGCGACTGGTTTCCCATTCTTCTTCTTGCAACCCTCTTCCCTTCATCTGCTGCGTGCTCCACACACCGTGTTCCCTTGTCGTTCGATGGCGCACGAAGAAACGTCCATCCATAATAATGATGATGATCGACGGCGGCGATCGGCGAGGTCGCAAAATGCAATCATTCTCCTCTCCCCGGCGGTTTGGCGGTTTTGGTTGTAAGACGACATTTATCATATCATTTGCTTACTCATTGCGCTGATTCTCTGAAACGAACAGCGGGGCCCGCCTTTTGAAGCGTACTGTTTGTGCATGATTGCAAGCGATACTGTTAATGGCCGTTGTCTGTGTGTTAAATGCATATTAAATTGGTGCTCTATTTAGAGTTTGTTAGCAAACGGAAAAGCAAAGCAAACAAAAGGGGGACAGACAAAGCGCAAGGTTGAAACAGAGGGCGTTTGATTAATCATAGGGAAAAATTGGAGCATTACTAAGCGCTTGAAATTATTATATTATATGGCTCCAGTGAACAATGGGATTAAAGAGTAGTTCACACAACGAAGCAGAAAGATTGTACAATTCAAACAAGTCAATTAAAATACAATTAATCGGTCAATGCGCTACGAGGACATCAGAAAACATCAAAAATCACTTTTAAATACAAAAATACCAATAAAACAAAAGACTGTTTGAAGAAAGTTGTAGGTGTTACCTACTGAATTACTAGTTCAATAAGAATACTTTAAATAATTTGTATATTTCCTTACTTTGAGTATATTTCCTTCCTTATGCTTTAGAATATAATCAAAAAGATAAATCATTTTGCAATTGATCCCTTGCGAGTTAAAGCATACCTAATTAATTCAAACATTGTCTAGTTTCCAAAAATGTGCTCCATGAACAAACAAAAACTGTCAAATTTGAAATACAGTGAAATCTCTCTAAGATGAATCTTATAAGGTTGAAGGTGTTGCTATGAATTATCCAAGAAACTGCGGGAAAAACATGGTATCCTTTGATCGATATTTTTGTTAACCGTCAATTAACTTGAAGAGACTACATCTTGGGGAGATTTCACTGTACTTCGTGGTGCACTGGAACCATACCCATACGTTCTTCATTGATAGTGACTGATAATAAGGAAAATAAATCTTTCTCATGTAAAAAATACACCACAAAATCTTTTAAATGCTAAAAACCTTTACAGGTTGCTTGAAAACTCAAATAATCATTCATTGAAAGCAAGTGTGCGTACTCAATCGTAGCAAAAGAAGATAAAATGGTTTGGTGAACTTCATAAAAGAAAAAAGAAATGTGTTGGGCAATACATTAAAACATTGTTTAAATTCTCTAAAAAACATCAGAAATACTTAATTCTTTAGTTAAGTAAAAGTGATAGCGATAAATGAAGTCAAGGACCCTCAATAGTTCTACCGAAAGCGGCACCGGCTGCTACATGATACTCATATCTTGTTTCCACCACAATGACTGTGTGGTTATGCACTTCTGTATGCAATAAATCAAGTGAGTCTATTATTGAAAGATAGCAATAGAACGCTATCCAAAGTCTTACTGGTGTTACAATATATAGCATTAATACATGTAAAATGGCAGGATATTCATGAAAAAGAATCACTCCCATACTTTAATGAATGCGAAGGAAATAAAAAAGGTTCCAGTGGGCATTTCGATAGTAAAACATTTAATTTCAGTAAGCGTTGCTCACATTTGTTCACCATGAATGCATCAAATGACAGCCATCACTGTACTTTATCTTACCGCAAAAAAAAAAAAATAAATAATAAACGCTGCATCCTTGTTCATAATAGCGGCAATTGATTAAAACAACATTGATGCATATCTTTCCTCATATACATTTTACACAAACACACACGGGCGTTTTAAACCTCCAACTGGGGCAGCTACTGTATCGCAAGCACACACGTACACACCTATCAATTAAACTCCCTTTATCTAAATCCATCCATTTATCTAGCGGCACCGGGGGTTAAAATATATATATATCTGGTGTCGGGGATTTTAATCGCGGTTTCGGGTTTGATGTTTAGCATTGCATCGGGTTGTGTGGTGGGTGCATCTGTTGGGTGCATCTGTGTGTGCAAAATAAACGCGTTCAGCACATCCGCCAGATGTCGTCCCCGCGTACGCGGCCTTTAACATAAAATCAGTGTATTAATTACATTATTAGCACCACGCTGTGGCGGTTTTGCAGCTTCCACATCGATTCGATTAATAAATCGTAAACATTGGCCCAACGCTCGCTCGCTCGGCGGCCAAGCGTACATTGGGGGAAAGCTTTTCACCTCCAGCTGGATCAGCGTTGGAAAATAAAGCAATCTTCTACCCGCGGGCCAGTTTGAAATGCAAAATAAAATAAATCGATTAGATAGAAACCAGCCCCCTAGCCCGAGTGAGTGCGTGAGTTTTGCCGGTTTTTGCAAACCCCCGCCAAAAAAAAAAACCTCACCGGGGAACGCTTCCAAAACGAGCACAGACACACACGTATACACGCTAATAGGCGCGATCGATTTTCTCATTTTCACTGTACAGAAAGCAGAGAGTGAGCGAAAAAAAGACGGCCCTTTTGAGTAAACCATTCGCGGATGTGGTTCGCGGAAAAAAAAACTGCACGCAACAAAGATCACGCGAGAGCGCAAGAGACGACATTAAATTGGGGGAAAATCCCGCACGAACTAGGGAAAATTTATTTATTTTCCCAACCGCCACCACCGGCAGCAGCTGCCCTGCTCGGTCAGCTCGGTTTCCTCATCCTCCTCTTCATACCAACCCACCGATCGGTTGGTCAGCCGATCGTTGTTTATTCGGCGAGGTTTTTTTTTTTGGAGTTTCAAGGGAAAGAGCGTACGATCTGTTTGTGGCGCAGAGGGTAAATGTTATGTTAGAAATATAATTGATTACTTCTTTTGCACTCCCTCTCCCCCCTTCTCCCCCCTCGCTAGCGTTGTTGTTAATCCGAGCTCTCTAACCATCCCGCGAGCAACCTCAAACAGCAATAAACACCTCGAGTTTTGCCACACAGCGAAGAACTGCCCTTTTGGGACAGTTTTTGCCGTCGGGAAGTTGGTTTTAATGGACGTGCAGGACAGGGTCGTGGACAGGTAAGTGTATTCACCTTCATCGGCGCTGGACTCATCTTTCACATTTGGCGGATATCCAACCGGATCGACCTGAATCATTGCTTTTGATGCTGCTGCTGCTGCTGCTGCTGCTGCCGTTGCCGTTGGCGTTGCTGCTGCGTTCCTTTTTTCCCCGGTCGATTTCTTCTACTCACTGGCACACCAACTGGCACTGCCACCTGCCATCAAAACCATATGTGTATGTGTGTGTGTGTGTGTGTGTGTGAGTGGGTACAATCGGATGCACTTTGTTGCACTTTGCACTGTATATTCTCTTTTGAAATAAAATCAAAAATTTCTTTCTTGCTTTCTTTGTTCACTGGTTTGTTTAAACGCACACGCTTTTCCACACCACGGCAGCTTGTAAGGTTCCGGATGTTAAAACAGAAACTGAAATTCCATCACTGCTGCTTCGGCTTCCGTTTTCCTTTCCTTTTGTTTGCACTAAATCATTGTGTTTTAATTGATTTTGGTTAAATTCGCATTTGCTGACACTAACGCAATTCCTTCACTGAAGCTTCACTTTTTACTATGTTTTGTTGGTGATATTTGGAGGTGATCACAACAGCCGGTTTTGTGTGAAAGCACAAGCACTTGTTTGATAACTAGTTGCTGCTACTGCTGCTGCCACAGAGTGCGTGTGTGTGTGTGGGGGTGTTTTTGGATGCGGTGTTGGTGTGTGATGAAGAAACCAAAACACAACAATAATTGTTCACTAACCGCTGCACTGATTTTGAGGGGAGGGGGGGTGGGTTTGTAATCCTCTGCTTTTCTTGAAAAAAGAATGCACAACAACAAAAAACACACACACCTCAAGGCAATCAATTTTCACGCAAAGAAGCGCAACAATTTCGAACCGAACACGCGCGCAACGACAGCGGTACCAAAAATGCACTCACGCACGGGCACGCAAAACGACCGACAGCACGCGCAACCGACAGACACGGCCACACGGCGACCGCGACGAGAAAACAACGAAAAACGATGTGGGAATCGCGCGTGAGAGGGCCGCCTGCGTACTGTTTCGCGGATTTTTCATTACTAAACCACTCGCAGGCAAAGGCTGAGAGCGCAGCGCTGCTGCTGCTGCTGCTGCTGCCACAGACAACACGCAGCAGTAGTAGGGGTGCGCTCGTTCGTGCCGGCAGGGGGAAGGCGAGGTTGTGAGAGTGTGTGCGTGTATGTGTGTATCGTACCCATCGTACTACACAGGGAGCGTGAGCGGCACAGCCTTCTGTTCGGTCGGAGCTGTTTGCGCTCGCGTGCGACAGAGATGCTCGGCACAGCATCGCTGTTTGAATAGAGACACACACGCACACAATCGCGCCAGCAAGGTAGACGTATGCGTGTGTATTAGATGTTGTATGCTGGTTATTACCCCCTCTCTTGCGATTACGAGGCAGCAGCAGCAGCATAATAATCGAGCTTTGCAGGGGTTTTCGTCGATCGAGCTCATCCCCTCCACTCATTTTTCATTTTGTCGATGAAATTAAACACAGCAATCAACGAATGCAATCGATGAATACATACACACAGAAGCAGAGGGGAAATCGATTGTCTTATGATACATAAGCAGGATATGGTGAGGGTATGAAAATGTATCAAAAATACGTCACGAGCCGTGTTAAGCGTTGGTGTGGAGACAATTTGTCTTTTTTGTCATTTTTACTTATTAAACAAGTGTTGATTGAAAGTTTTCTTTTGATAATTGCTGTATAATATTATTTAAATTAAATTTTTCGTATATTTATTATATGATAAGCTCTGAATAATAATAATCAAAATCATATTTAAACCATCCAACACACCCAATACATAAAGACATTACATACAAGTCCAAGGCTCTCCCATGCCGTCACAATTTTTCCACATTATGTTTTCCACCCAAAACACCCCAATACACACACACACAAACAGTTTTCTTCCAAGAGTCGCTTTTCAGTGTGTGTCACCCTTCGCACAGTGCGCACAGACGGCTATCTTTCATAAAGCATAAAGCATAACTTTGTGTGCTGACCGACCGCGCTTGCATTACTTCTTGCGTTTGCTGCCCATTTACCACCCTTCGTACAACCAACACAAACACACACACACATACACACGTGCGCGGACTCACAAAGAAGCTCTTAGTATATAGGCGCCAAACGCTCGCCAACGTGCGAAACAGTCCGCGATGGTGTGGCAAAGCGTGCTGTATCGCTCACACTGCCGTGCGCTCAGCCAAGGAACGTTCCCTCAGCCCTCCCCGCACTCGCACACCGGCCCGCGAGAGCCAATGCCGTCATAAACAATTTATTATTATGACAGAAAGGTGGAGTCATTTTGATAATATTATTAATAAGAAAAAGGTGGACCCTTGCGCGCGGACGCTTACGGTTGGTTCTCGCGCGAGTGCTTCCTTTCTCTCTCTTTCATTTGCTCGCTCGCTCTCATTCTATCTCGCTCTCTCTCTCTCGGTACCTTGCTCGGTAGTGTGTGTACGTTTCCTTGTTTTGTGCCTTTTTTTGTTTGCCAGTGCTGAGTGTATGAATTACAAGAGGGATGAAATTTTATTCCTTCCAACGGTGAAGAGGACATGAGGGTTTGGGGGGGGGGGGCAATTGTGACTTTTAGATTTGCGGTGCTTCGTCTTGTTCCTTACCGCACGGGGGGCTGCTCGCTGTCTCTGTTTTGCTCCTTTATTTGTTGTCCCTGTTTTTTCGATCAAAATACTGGAGGACGGGACGGAAGCTAGTGGATGTAAATGGGGAATGGGGGAGCGATGGTGGTGGTGGTAGGATATCATTATCTGTAACCATACGGCACATACACATATACACAACATTTTCCGAGGTACATACCTCCACCACCACCACCCCGCCCACCTTTCCTGTATGTATCTCGGGCGTCTCTTGGCCTTCTAAATCCACGCTCCAATGCTACTGCGATGTGGTCCTTCGTGTGCTGTGCCCTATCCAGCGTATCGTTTGCATGACAGCTCCAAAACAAATCCTCACTTCTTTCTCTATCTCACTCTCTCTCTCGCACGCGTTCAATTGGCATCCCACAAAGGATGAGAAATGGCGTTAGCAGGACGCGCTCGAATCGAATTTTGAGCCCTGTTTTGAACTCCCCTCTCTACATCCGATTTGACTTATTATGGGTGTCGTTCGATTGTGATATTTTAATCTTTATCTCCATTTGGAAGGAGGAAGGGTTGTCACTTATTTAAATTTAAGTATTGGGAGGGAGTAAAGGAGAGGGAAGAACTATTTTGTAAACAATAAATGACACTACACTGTTTCGCTGTTTACTCGTTTTTTTTTTTTTTTTGCACACAGGTTGATCGAGTTTTCTTTTTCGTTCATGTTGATGAGGTGGAATTGAAAAAAAAAAAATAGAGCAAAAACAAAACATCTATTGCTTGATTTTTCCTTCCAATTTGAACCGGTCGTTGACCGGCTGGTTTGGCTAGTAGTTTGTTCTTCTTTCGGTACAAATCGCCCCCCATCAACCCGTAAAAGGGTAAGAAAACGGAAATTAAGGCGCAAAAGTGATTTAACGCGTTCCATCCGTACACTTCCTGCCTTTAAACACGCACGCACTCTAGGGGGTGGCGATGAGGGAGGGGAGGCCTAATTCGGACCGAGGGATTATGTTTCATGGCGACATTTTTTAACCACCACCCTCCCCTCCCCCCTACAAAACGGTTAGTAATAAAAATGCTCGCCCGAAATTGCTTCAATCGTTTTCGATCGTTGGCGTCGTTTCGTTCGCCTTTCGGTGCAGTTGTTGGGTGATGGGTACGGAATCCAAAAATAAAACAACTGTTGGCACCACCGGACCCGCGCGCTGTACGTTGAATATTCAAACAATAATGTGTATCTGAAAAGTACTGCTGAAATGGCAGCACATACACAAACGAGCAATGCTCATTACACACACGGCGATGCTCACTTCAAAATTTCCTGGCAGAATTAAAACAAAAAAAAAATCATCCTTCTCGACCGAAAATTCACGCACAGTTCGGGGCACACAAGTTGAGTGTGTAGTGATTTATTGAATTCTGTTATGGGTTTTTTTTATGAACGAACGCATTATTGTCCGGTGTGCTTATGGGAGTGTGTGTCGGATTTTTGTTAATTTATTTCCGTCTCGGCGTGTCATTACGTCCCGTTTCGGTTTGATGAATTATAAATTAGATTTAATATTACGCTATGTGCGACCGATGCGTCTTGCGATGTGATGTGTGTGTGAGTGTGACTTTGTTATGTGATGCGTAATAAAAAGTAAATTCTTGGGCCAATTACTAAAATACCTTATTGTTTGAAACAAACAACGCAATGGACAATAATTAGTGTGTGAGTGTGGGTGGTAGTGGGTGTAGACTTAATTATGCATTTAAAATATTGATCTTGAAGGATGTTCCAGTGTAAAATAGACAATTAGGATGGAACTGTTATCGCTGGATGAGACGTATCAACAACTGATCTTAGTGAGACGCTAAACAATCCTATTAAAATCCAAGCTAAATGAAAAAAGAGGAAAATTTGTGATCAAAGACAAAAATGGTTTAAAAATTAGCAAACGGCTGTTAAAGGCTGTTTAGGCAAAATAATCTTCAAAAAAGTAACATACACGAGCGAAAGTCATCATATCGTGTAAAAGTGTTTAAATAAATTGTAAAACCTCTGTTAGCGGGATTGGAGTATTATATTGTTTGATGCATCAAACGACATATTTCAGCTTGTTTTGTAAATATAATAAAAAAACATAACAAAAACCCCCAATGTTTCAAAACCCACGCTCCAACACTAATCACTACCATCGAAATGAACCAGCAATAAAAATGTGAAGCTCACATTCTTCACATTTGCTCACATTGCTTCACATTCATTCAGTGTTGCTGTTTTTGTTGGGTACTCAAACATATTTTACTGCTTTTTCAATGTTGATGTTGCTCTAGTGCCAGATGGTCAGATGTGCTCTAAATGTCTAACTTGCTTAGAGTTCAGAGTTAGCCGAGTTTATTTTTAATTTCTACATTTATGTATTTCAGAATTACTGCTCTAGATGCATCTATTGTGAAGCACAATTAATTTTAATGAATGACTCGTAACACATACATACATATCTCACAGTTGAGTTTTGTGCTGAAGAGCCGACTCTTCAACAATGGCACTAATAACAAGTAACAAGGTAACAAACCAACGTCGTAATTTATAATTCAAATTAAAAGTTCATGAATCAATACTCAAATCATCAAGTTGAAGACTAGTGAAAATATACAGTTAAAATCTTTAGTTTAAGGACTTTGAAAAAAACAAGAAGAAAGCAAATGATCGAAAAAGGAAAAAAACTGAAAATAGCCATGTCTGTCTCAAATAGTACATGTCTGTATTCTAAAGTACATCTGAAAATTATTCTCTATTGTAACAGTGCAAAAACACACCTAAAGAAAATGCATATATTTCAAAACAAATTCTTAAAACGAATACTAAATCTCTCGCCTTGGTACAGTACATGCATTATTCATAGAAAAGCTAGAAAATTAACAGGTTTAGCGAGTTTATATAAAAAAATCAATACGAAATATCGATCTAAATGCATAAATAGTGGCATACGTACCCTACAAAACCTCATCTAAAACGATACTTCTATTTGTAAATACTTCCTTTGTTTTCTCTATCTCTCTCTATAATTTCAAATCCCAATATGAAATAGTTCCCCTAGTATAGCCTATAAAAGAATAAGTTAGTACATAGTTTAGAAATTGTAGCCAAATTAGGAGGTGTTTTTGGATTTTTTTTCCTCCATCAATACGTCATATTCATTTAAAATCAGAAATAGTGTCCACAATGCCAAGTGCAATAAATATCAACGAAATATCGCGTTGTGCAAACTCCGCTACCGATGTAAAATACTAAATTGTAATTCAGGAATAATGTACATCCAAGAAATAAATACAAATGAATGAAAAATGAAAGATACTCTCTATTTGACGGCTGTTGTGCAAATGTAGCCAAGAACATAATTTTCAATTAAAAAATCGTCATATTTTGCATACTTATTTACATGTTTAAAATGCTACAGGTTCAATTAATTTTCAATTGCTCAAAACTAGCAACAGCCAGCTCATTTTCCCTCCGGCTACTAAACTACACATCCCAACAACATTCTTTTGCATTAAACGCCCAACGATTGCACAATCATCACCCCAGTGGTCGTAGCGAAAAGGAAAAGGAAAATCTTATATTACAAACAACCATTCCCCCCCGCAGCAACAAAACACCCGCTTTATGTGCGATTTCATAATTCACTGCCGCTAATGTGCTCAAAATTCTTCAACACTTTTGTCATTTCCCAACTGTGTTCCCCGGTGTGGCGCACACAAATTGCAATATAGCCCACATTCCATCCGCACACCCGCAGCGTGCATGATAGAGGAAGAGTACAGACAAGCAATAATATTCAAAAAAAAAAAGGCAGTTTGGTCTTCCCAGTCAAAAACAAATGTCCCATAATGTTCGGGTGCCCTGGTGGTGCCCTCGCCTCACCATTTCCGTCCCAACATTGAAGCTAGAGCAATAATCGCAAACGCGAACAAACCGGGTGATTACACTTTTTGACATCATATTGCTTGCTGCCGCCGCTTGCCTGCTTCCCATTTTCCCGCACGGGTGCTGTGGTGCGATACCGTTGGGAGATGTGTGTGCGCGGCGCGGGGAAGGTACTTGTCGGCCCCGAGGTTTGAAATTCATCGTTTTCGTGGTTTAATTTTTTTTTTTTTCATCGAAACAAGCGATGGCTGATGGCGCACAAGCAAGATAAACAAAAAAAGCCCCTATTAATGATCATCAGACACTGATCCTCCGCCACTTACCTTCCGACCCATCATAACCCTATCCTTCTTTACAGGGGGAAGCAGGGAAATTGTAATAACACAATTTGCAATTGCAAAAACCATTTTATTGTGGGAAAATGCTAACCCAGAAGGCTCAATACACGGATCAACACATCACAATCTCGCCATAAGCCTCATCACATCTCAGGGCAGCCACTAACGTACAATGGCAAACCATTTGTTCGCGTCACTGTCACCGTTTAGCCACAGCCCCCAGGGGAGACTGGGAAGGGGATGGATTAATCCCAGATTGTCACCTCCCCCCTTCCCCCCCCCCCCCCTGAACGAGATGAGACCCGAAACCGTGTCCCCCTTCGAGCCGGACGTTTGATGAACGACCATAAATCAGTCATTTAATAAATCAGAATCACGTCACACGTTCCCCGTCTTTGGGCCGCGCGAACGGCCCAAGTCGTTTCTTATTATATTTTAATGCCGTTTCTCGTGCGTTGGATCTCATTGGCCGTTGGATCCGATCTGATCGCACGGTGTTTTTGTTTTGTCAGGTCCCGAGGATCGCCAAACCCCTGCCGGCTGGCAATTTTATGTCTCCCTCAAAAACTCAAAAGTGAGATTTATTTTACGGGCCACAATCGTTATTAGAAGCGTTCGGAGCTCTTTTAATTACAAAACGCGCGCCTCTCATCCCCGAAAGACGTTACGGCAAGGTGTGATTGTTCTAGAAACAGAACAAAAACAAAAAAACACACACACACACTTTTGGTAATAAAAGAAGGCACAAACAAACAAAAAATACATTATTATTGAGATCATAGCCTCACATCGGAATTGGTGATAGTGATCGAGCCCTCCCTCCGAGTTAATGTGATTTGTGTTGTCGCCTTTTGTCGCCTCAACGCCAATAACGTACTGTGTGTGTCTGTATATTGTTGGCATCCCTATCACCCTATCACCCTATCACAACAGCAACAGCAGGTGGTTAATGTCGGGAAACGATCATCTGTGATCGTTGTTGTCAGGTACGGGGGATCGGGATCCGCGATTGGATTACATTTAATAACAAAAGTTCTCATCCCTCGTTTTCTATTCAATGCACGCGTGTGTGTGTATGTGTGTGTGTGTGCGCCAATCTAGCCTCATGATCAATAAGGTTATGTTAGCGTTTGCGTTTTTGTAGGTAATCAAAAACCTGAAGCGTATGATCACTCACGATCACCTTCCGTTTGAGGTGCGTTTGTTTGTGCGTCTTTTGAGCGTTGGTCTTTTGTATTTATAATTTACTCTTTTTTGTGTGTATGCCTTTTTCCTCCATTAGCCCCCCCCACCCTCTCTTTCTCTCTCTCTCTCTCCAAACTGCTGCCCAACGAAGCGAGACGAGCGGGCTAATTTGTCAACCGGTCAGTTTTGTGATCGTTTGTGTCAGCAGAAACTGTCATATGTAGGAAAAGCGCTATGCCTTAAAGGAAGGAAAGGAGGTTTGGAAGATGGGGACAGTTTATTTTATTTTATTATTTGAAGATTTATTAAAACACTTTCGCACAGTGCGATGGGTTGGAAGGCAAGGCAAGGCACACACCAATTAGCTCATTAGCCGGCGCATAATTCACGCACACACGCATACAAATTTGCGTGAACACTCTTGGTCACTTTATGAAGCAATTCATCTGCGGCGCTGCGGTTGATGAGTGTGTTTGATAAACTGTCGCCAGCGAATGTCACTTTAATAGAGGAAAAATGAGATTAAAAACATAAAAAACGGAAAGAAACTGAAAGAAAATACAAGGAAAAAACGTCTTCATTTCAACGAAGCATTTGGAAGGAAAAGTGTAAGTTAAAAAGAAAAGCAAATTGCCAGCGATGAATCATTATGCTGTCCTTATTGCAAAAAAGAAAAGAAAAAATAGACAATCGAACCAAAAAAAAAAGGTCACTCTCGCACAAACACACACACACACCCAAACTCCTCTTCTTAATTAAAACTCCAATGAAGCAATCGCAATCCCACCAATTGGAATGGGCAACAAAGGCAACGGAAGAAAGAAGCACTTCCCGCTTTTCGCCCTGCCCCTGTTTCCTTCTCTCCGGGTTTGCCAATAAATCCTTGTTTGCAATATAAAATACAACCGCTCCACACCTCACCTAGCCTTCCTTTACTTACACTCCCTCCCCCACGAACTTTTTACTTCCAAAAACCAGGGAAAAAAGTTCCTCATTTATTGGACAGTGGAGAGAAGGAAAAGACGGAAGGAAAATATCCTTAAAAAAGGTCCCCCAAGCCGGCGCAGGGAAGGAAGGAAACGACTCGCGTTGTTATTATTATGCGACGGGAACGGAAGAAGAGGAAGCAAAAACAATGCTCACAAGAAAAATAAATTCAATGTAATACTTATGTAAATACCAGATAAAATAAATGGAATAAATTAATGTTATCCTTCTCGCGCTCCCGGGTTGGGTGGGAAGGTTGGTCGGTTGGTTGGTGTGTCCGGCCTTTCTCTTTCCCATCGTTGAGGCAGGATTTTCCGCCATTCCGGCGTCCATCGTGAAACAAAAGCCGGAAAGCAGGGAAAGCAATGGAGGAAAATTACTAATCTCCCGCAACCCAACGCCCCTACGCTCCTACAGCGCTCCTCCGCTCGCTGAAAAGCCAATAGGAAAAAGTTCTTCCTCGGACGAGGGAAAATCCCCATAATTTAAACAATTGTGTCCCTTCATCCTTCATTATTTCTGTCCTCCTCCCCCCGTGCCAGTGGTCTGGCGACTTGCTGCTCCACGCTTCGCTTACCGTGTCCTGTGACACAATATGAAATGTAATGCTCAATTTCCATACCCATGCCGAAGCGCTTTCCCTGTTGTCGCCTCTTTTGCCTTGCGGCAGGCTGGCACAGAGGTTTTTTTTTTATTTTGTGCGTTTGAAGGACTTTTGAAGAAGGGCTGGAGAGGAGCTATTTTGCCATAGTACATCGTCCCATCGCCGACCGTTGGCGTTGAGCCGTGGAGTGTTTTTCTTGGACTGGACTGTTTAGCTGGAAACCTCCAGGCAAAAGCACCAGAGCAACACAAGGAAAACAAGGCGACGGACCAATCCCCCGATTTTCAAAATCATTTAATATTTATGCTAATTACTCCCTCCGACTCGGACTCGTACGCCCTCAGAGGGGGGGGGGGGCTGACGTTGGGAGGCAAGACCGTTGGGAGAGAAAGAACAAAAAATAGCAGCAATATGGAAGTGGAACCGGTGCTCTGTTGTCCATGCTGCTGTTGTACACTGCTGCTTCGTTCACTCCATCACAGTTTACCCAAATCTCCTCCCAGCGATCGATAAAAAAAAACCGGCAATCGGGTGGGGAGCGAGGTGAGAGAGCGAGTGATCATGCTGCGAAATGATCGTACAATGCCACCCAACGAAACCCCTTTATACATACACAAACACACACGCACAGTTGGATGATGCTGAAGCGAGAGAAAAGGCGCTTGGCATGAGCTCGATCAGTACTGGTTTGGTGTTGTTGTTTTTTTTAAGCCAAATATGCGCTAACGCCCCAACAAGATCGAGCATGGGGCAGCAGAAATGTACGCGAACAGATATGTGCGCGAGTGGGGCTGCGTATTCCCACGTCGGCCGGATCGGGATCGGGATTACAGTGATGGTCGAATGTTTGGTCAGCGTAGAATGGGGGTTTATTGAAGGAGATCATCAGATTTTTTGAGGTTTTTATTTCAAACGTTTTCTTACCATAAATCAAACTTGAAAGGGCATTTTAATAAGGATCATGTTTAGCTATCGTCAGAGTAATTAAGATACTTTTCCTTTAAATGAAAAGGTTAACATGACGAAGAATACAGCAGCTTCGTATCTAGATCTTCAGATGTATAGATGATCTTAAGCGGGTGATCTAAACGGTGTCCCTAATTTCCCTAAAAGCCCTAAAAATGTATTAATCTCAACAAACATTACACAATTCGCATTTTTAAATAAAATCTTTTTACAAATTCTTCTTCTTTGGCTCAACAACCGATGCCGGTCAAGGCCTGTCAACCCACTTGTGGGGTTGGCTTTCAGTGACTTATTGATTTCCCCCCATAGTAGGATAGTCAGTCCTACGTATGGCGGCACGGTCTATTTGGGGCTTGAACCCATGACGGGCATGTTGTTAAGTCGTACGAGTTGACGACTGTACCATGAGACCGGCCCCTTTACAAATACCAAATACATAATCCGACATTCGTTAGGTATAAATTTTATTATTCTCTTTTTATGGCAGTACTTAAATTATTGTAATGTTATCTATAGTGTGCGGATAATCAAGTTTACATATTTTGCATATTTTTCAAAACTGCATTGAAATACTAGCCAGTGTTTGGTGTAAGAAAATTTTCCTTTTCTACTTTTCATTGGGTCGTCTTACTAAGCTAAAAATCTTTTATATGGAAATCAATCAAATAAAGGAATGATAAACTGTCGTTATTAACATACCAGACTTTCCAAATTTCGGTACTGATCTAGTTGGTCTACCTTGCTTCAGTTGCCATTGACATTGACCAATTTGACCACGGTAAGATCCAGACAATTGGTGTAGTAAGGCGATCGGCAAAGTACTGCTCGCGAGCCACATGCTTTCATAGAACTTTCACACAATTTTGCAATGGGTTCAAAAATTTGGCTTTTCGTGTGAAACTGTACGAACATGTTTGTATGATTAGGCTCTTTCGGACGCAAAGTTTGCCGACCACTAAGCAAAACAACCGAATTTCGTTCATTTATACTTTTGTCTGTGTAAAGAAGATTTTGCAATTCAATTATTTGCTCAATCGTGTATTTGAGAGGTGAAAGCCACTGCACAAAGTTTGTGTGATTTCCCTTTTCCACAGAAACATGAAAATTGCCTGACATCCAAGTGTCCGACAATGATTATCCTGTACTTGCTTATTTGTAGACTTTTGGTCTTTGAGATCAGGGTAGCAATTGAGATCTTCGACAAAGTTCTTAAAAACAAATTACATTAAACGTCGCAAGAGCTTCTTCATGCTTTCTTGTCATGAGAGATTTTATTGCTAATATGAAAGAGTGCGGAAGTATGTCAAGTTTATTTAGGCCTTCAAAATCAAACTCCAAGAGCTCATAACACTTGCACGCTCATAACCACACACTTGCATGTTAGAATGTACTACTTAGAGCAGGACTTAGTTTTCCGTTTATATGGGCATTAATACAAAAATCATTCGCTTATAAAAGCGAACTAATAGATGTGGAGGTTTATCTTGGGCTCCTCCCTTAGGCCGCTCAGTCCTTCCAACTTCACAGACTTCCAACTTGAATTTCAAGGAATTGCAGATCCTCTAGCTTTGGAAATCAAAGTTCATTACAGGCTCTCAAGAGATCTAAAGATGTAGGAGCGGCTCAAAAACTGATTATCAACACATTTGATACGTAAAAGTTTGAAGTTGATGAGATAATCATTATAAACTGAAAGGCTCTAGTTCACCTCCGACAGTTCAATAGAGAGATATTCAAAATTACATGCTTACTCATATTTTCTTTGCAAAGGGATGAACAGATATCCTAATATTTCCCACCTTATCAGTCACAGGAGCACAAGTAACGAAGAGCATATCACAAAATGATGACAATAGCCACTAAGTAGAGTTAATTCAGAGATCATGGATTAGAATGGCGAGTTAAGTCTTTAACTCACTCTCTATCATCATACTAAACTACTGTGAGGGAGTTGCTAATAGAGTGTTAAAACATTCACAGAAATTTAACTATACAATTTGATCTTAGCAAGGCGCTTAGAGGCCGAGGATTGATCGAGACTTAGCTCTAAACAAAATTCATGAATTATTTAATTTCCTATGAATGAGTTATTAGTTGGCATGATGGTTCACTAACTCATTCTGACTCATCATAGACTTCAGAATACATCATATGCTCCAACACAATTTACATAAGTTATAACACAATTTACATAGCGTTTCCTCTACACCAGGTATGTCAAACTGGCGGCCCGCGGGCCGCATGCGGCCCTCGTCAATGCTGAATGCGGCCCGCGAGAAAATTTTGAGAATTGCTAAAAGCACTGCAAACCAAAAAACTGTTATTACTATTGTCTTATTGTATAAAATTTTCCAGAGAAGAACAATCATTTTGATGGTATATTTTTCGAATCTAACATGAATGTAACCATAACATCTCATAAACTTATGCTGCACAATCGTACAGAACAATTGAAACCCTTAAGAAAAATTGATTTGAATGCAAACTCATTATGTTTCGATGAAATTCTGAATATTAGCACAATGTTGTGTACACTCGATTGCACATTCTATGGAAAAATATGGAAAAATAGATTTGCGTCAACCTTCTACAAACGAAAAAAAATGAAATACTTTCATACACACACTTGGAATCTTCGCAACAACTAGTGCTGGATTGTCAGAATCGTCATTTTTGATCTTAGCTATTCTGACTCCTGATCCGTCCAAATCAAACCAACAGTTCCGTTCGGTGCCGACCGAAGCTTATAGAGCCGTTTAATGCCATTCGGAACCATTGGAGTCATCGGTTGTCGCACGGAGCGGCTAATCTGCAGTGAGAAATGGATCTGGTCGGTCCTACCGAATTTGACCATGCCCCAATTACCCGAATTTGACCAATTATGCCCCCGAGTGCCGAGTTAAGGATTCATTGGGCTCCGAAATTCTTTTTCGAACGAATTTGCACGGCTCCGACCTTAGAATGTTACATTTTTGATGTTCGATTGAAGCCACTTCTGTTTTATTCATAATCTTGGAATTATGTGTACCCCACATTCTACAAAACGAATTAATGTACTTTCCAACCTCCCCAAAAATCAAAACCAAAATGATATGATTACGCTTAAGCCATGAGTATTTAGATTAAGGATTAAAATAATCGAAATGCCGAAGTCCTGCGATGTATAGCTTATTTCCATAGATTAGCTCACACAGTCCACTACCTCAATTCGCGAATCATCTCCCTTCAAGTGTCAAAAAACGAATCTTTGTCAGATAAAATTATCGTAATTTAAAAAAAATTATTTGTAAAATACGGGTTCTTGGAACTTGGAAATAAGCAAAAATTATGTTTAAACACGTTTTATTACAATTTTTCTCTTGATCTGTCAAAAAATTGCAGGCAAATATATTTGTTATTCATCCAGCGATGGATAGCTTGGATGGCTTGAAAATGATTCGCCTCGCGAAAAAGATACCTTAGTGAAAAAGTGTGGTTGGACGATATTTTCTAACAGAACTACCGTGTTAGAACGCGACTAATGAAAAATGTCGTATTTTAATAATAAGGATAAAAAATGCATGTGACTTTAAAAGTACATTAAACTATTTTTCGAAATAAAAAAGTGCACAATGAAAAATAACACAGCAAATTTGTAAATAGGAAACTATTCCAGATTTGAAGCGAGGAGTACAAAAAGTCAATTTGTTTAACAATAATGATTTTAAACAGTATTTTATATAAATATTGAGGTATAGTTTTTATTCTCACATTTGCGGCCCGCGAATCACTGAAAATCTGTACTTGCGGCCCTCTGATGAAATGAGTTTGACACAGCTGCTCTACACAAATGAAGATTAAAATAAAATGTTATGATCCTTATTACACAGATCCCTAACTTCTTGTTCATACCCTTATTTATTTAAACATTATTTTACATAAAATCGACTTTACATCACCATCCGTCGCTTGCCCTCCAGTCTTCCGGGAAAATGTCTGCAGACCATAGTCCCAAGTGCGGTACCAATCGATAGCGATGCGAGAGAATTAATCACGCCATTTCCGGACCGGGCTGCGTGATGATTGAACCACCAACCACCGCGTGTAGCTGGGTAAACGGTATCAAAATGGATGAGTTCCCGCTTCCTTTTTCCTCCATCACCATTCCCATCGCCCTCAGCGGTGCCCGCGCGTACCGATCCCATTATTATGCGGATGATGATGAGTTTAAGCTATTCGTGAACCCATCTTCTTAGCTCGTAACTACATACCCCCCCGCCCGTAGCATGAATCCGATACGTCCGCTTCTCCGATTCAATCGTCACTTCCTTATTTATCGGAGATTTCTTCCACGATATCATTTTGTAGAGCCAAAGGGATGCGAACATACGTACACGTCCTGAACCAGCAAACAAACCGACCCTTCCCCTTTTTTTTTGCTTCCTTTCTCGGCCAAATTTCCGCCAAAGTTTTGCCAAAGACGTACACACTACCCCCCCCCCCCCCCCCCCCCCCCATCGGCAAAGATGTGATCAATCAATGTTTTACGCCAAATTCCAACAACGGCCCTTGCCTCTCCTGTTCCCCCGTTGGCTCCTCTTGCTAACTGTTCGGACGAAGACAACAGTGACTTTGGTCGCTTTGGCAGGGAAGATTCGTGTGATTCCACCCTATCAAAAGATGATGATGCGTTCGTGGTTGTTGTTTGTGTAGGCTGTGGATGGGGGGAGAAGTGGGGGGATTGGCAAAACTTTTGCCATGCTTCGCTGACGAGCATTAGTAAGAGAGCATCAAAAATGTTTGCCTAAGTACCAGCAATGAATTCTAACGAGCGAAGGCAGTGCTATTGTACTAGCAGACGTGCGCTTTCTTTCTCTTTCTGTCTCTCATTTATATTACCTTCTTAAGGCCGGGCTACATTGATCGTACTCTCTGGTGTAATTTCGATTTTCACTAGCGCATCTGGCGGCGGCTGACCGAAGCATTTTGCCAAACAATTAGGAGCCGCTCCAGAAAATATGTTATTTTTCCATGTTTTTTACTTTAACTGGACTGGAAAAGCTTTGTAATTGATAGATAAACATATTGTGCAAGTATTTCAGCCATTTTCGCATAAAAAAACGATGAAAAAAGTACTTAATTTTGAGATCCGGTGCGACCGTTCCCTTGATGACCAAAATCAGCTTCCACCAGCCGCCGCCAGATGCGCTAGTGAAAATTAAAATTACACTACGGAGTACGATCAATGTAGCCCGGCCTTTAGATAGGATTGTGCGTTTGCCTGTGCGTTGTGAGAAGGTTTAATCTGAAATTAAATCGGAAATAGCGGAAAAACGAAAGAGTTGCATGGGTATGGCAACTCCGGATGCGTTAGTGGTGTGCGGTTGGCGGTGGCGCGAGGTCACTCCTCATCCCTTGCCAAAAAACAATAATCGGTTGATCGCTTTAACCAACCAGTTCCCTTGGGTGGGACGTTTGAAGACGTGCTCTTGACCTGGAAGGTATGAATCTGAGTGAGCAAAGAGTTAAGAGATAATGCTGCTAATTATATTTCATTCTTAGTAGAGGCAAACAACATGCCCGTCATGGGTTCAAGCCCCAAATAGACCGTGCTGCCATACGTAGGACTGACTATCCTGCTATGGGGGGAAATCAATAAGTCACTGAAAGCCAACCCCACAAGTGGGTTGGCAGGCCTTGACCGGCATCGGTTGTTGAGCCAAAGAAGAAGAAGAAGAAGAGGCAAAGAAACATTTATTTAAGATAAGCTGAACTGAAATTTAAAAACAAAAAAAACAATATCAACGTTATTACTACTTATCTACTTATTCAGATCGTTAGTCAACCTAAATTAAATCAAAGTATTGAATAAAAAATAAACTACGCAATGCCATGGCGTAAAAAATTTGTTAAAAATTATCAAATTCCAGTTCAAATTTGCTTTAGAAGCACTGACATGTTCATTGCCAGCGTTCTGCGCAGATATAAACTAAGAACAGACATACAAATTATCACGCAACGTATTGAACTGCAACGTGAAAACGGTTTTGACTGCAGCAGAGTGACCAGAAATACCGGTTTATGCGTATCCCTACCGATTTTTGATATGCCTACCGAATATCACAGATTTTCTCACAATACTGACCGAAAAGTCATAATTCCATTTCCGAAATGTTGTAATGAAGTAAACTCCATATGAAATCTGGAAATTACTAGCGACCAGAACCAAATTATATATCGAATTTGACAAATAATGTAAGACGTGCGATTTTGTCGAATACCTGCTGACAGCACATACGATAAAATCGCACTTGAGTTAGCACTGCCACTGCGACTGATTCTAAACGGCTGCGTGGAACCCCGAGAAAAGGGAATCGCCACCGCTCAACAGGAAAAGTGCATCTCAATTCTTCGTTGGCTTAGAATCACTTCAAAAAGGCTTCATTCGTATGACCGCTATGAACCAAATCTGATGCATTTTCTTTAAATAAAAAAGAATATATTTTGTCGTACAGATTAGCACTTCCCTTTCCACTTAACACTTCAAAAGATAGCGAAAACTACCGATACAAATTGAAACCGGAAACTACAGATAAAATGTTGATACTCCTAACGAAATCTGCCAAAATAATCTGGCCACACTGCGTGTCAAATTACAAACACACTACTGCAGGGCTCGACTATCGACTTGTATTGATTTGTATTTTGGAAAATAAGCGTTTGATTCCGATTTAAAAGGATACGATGAGATAAAAAAACACATATAATTGTATTTTTTGACTCACTTCATATTTTAGAGCTAATGAAAGTCCTTATTAGCACCATTTTGTACCATCTTTCGGGCCCCTCTCAGCAAAGGCATTCCTAACGGTGTGCACGAACCCTGTATTGATGTAACAAAAAACAACAACAATCGTTCTGGAGCCAAAATTTTCGCTACGAACGCTCGGGAAGCTTCCCTCTTATCGAATAAACAATTGTTTCTCGGTACCTAATCCCAATCTACATGTCCAGTCATCGTTAGAAACGATATTTAGTGTTGTGGCAGCAAGTCGTCGTGTGTGCGTGTGTGGGTCGTCTCGAATTGTTCACATTTTTCGGTCTGGCTGAGCATTTTCTCCCAATAACTCAAAACAAATGAGAATGACATCGTCCACAAAGATAATGCTGATAGCGTGCGGTTCGTTTAGTCCGCCAACACCGATGCACTTCCGGATGTTTGGTAAGTCGGCGGGACAAATGGCGACAGAAGAGAAGCCCTCAATCCTGTGCCTGTGTTTTGCAGAAATTGCCCGCGATCACATCCAGCAGATGGGCCTCGGGCAGGTGGTCGGCGGCATAGTGTCACCGGTGCATGACTCATACGCCAAGAAAGGACTGGTGTCGGCGACGCACCGTTGTGCAATGATCAAGATCGGTCTCAAAACCTCCGACTGGATCCATCTGTCGGACTGGGAAACGCAACAGGAAGAGTGGACCCGTACGCGCCAAGTGTTGCAGTACCATCAGGTAGGCTGTGACAAAAGCAGTTGCTCCTCTTTTGCTCCTTCAGACTAATGTCCATTCCACCCTCCCCCCCCCTCCCCCTCCTTTCCAGAACTACATAAACTCCTACCTAAAGGATACGAATGGGACCATCAACAACCAACACATACCGGCCTGGATCCCGGAAGGCATCAAGCGAACGGCGGGCCAGGTGCAGCTGAAGCTGCTGTGCGGTGCCGATCTGCTCGAATCGTTTGCCACGCCCGGCCTGTGGAAGGACGAAGATTTGGAGGCGATCCTGGGCTACCACGGCATTGTGGTGATTTCCCGCGCCGGTTCCAACCCGGAGCAGTTCATCTTCAATTCCGATCTTTTGAGTCGATATCGGGTACGTGCGAGAAGTGTTTGCTACACCTGCCCGTGAGCGAATGGAGCATTGAAAATTGACTCTTTTTTCCGGTTGTTTTTCAGCGCAACATTACGATCATAACGAACTGGGTGACGAACGACGTTAGCTCCACGCTGATTCGAAAGCTGCTGAGCAGGGGCCTCTCGGTGAAGTACCTTCTGGACGACCATGTGGCCGAGTACATTCGAAAGTTCGGCCTGTTCGGCACGAACAATGAGACGTAAGTAGAGCAGAGCGCGAATCATTTACCTTGGCGTAATTGAGTTCAATCGAAACATTTCGAGTGTGTGGCGCCCGTGTGTGTGTGTGTGTGCGCGCGTTTTTACCATCCCAAAACCATATTAACCTGTGTGTGTGTTCCATACAGTGACAGGGACGGCAGTTCGTGTTTGCGCGGTACGGCGCAAAACTGACTGCACCTTTCCGTCTGTGGGCTTCATCATCTCTTCACTGTCGTTGCTAATGAAATCTCCATTCCCCCATCCCGCTTTCCTATTGACATGTCTGTGCGCATTTCGGACAATTGGAATACACTTTGAATTTTGGGTAAAACATACACGTACGCAGTAAGTACATTCTAACGCCGGGCAGTGCGGCGGAAGCGATGAGCATTTCGCCCATCTCACCCATCAACGATCCGGATCTGTACATCGAGGCACAAAACCAGCGCAACAAGCCCGGCGCGGCGTCCTGCGAAGCGATGGATGAGACGGACTTTCCGATTCCACCGCTGCCACCGACCACCCTGAATAAGGTGTTTTGCTGCGCGACGGAATCGAACTCAAAGCCGGTCTCGCCGGGCACTACGGGTGGTGGTGGCAGTCGGGGAACATTTCTCAGCAGACCGGGCAGTGCGGTACAGATTGTAACGACGGCAGCGCCCATGCCGACCCCGCCACTCGTCACCTCACCGGACGGGACGACGACAAACCCGGCAGGAGCGGCACCAGCCGCTCTTCACATCACACTGGACGATGGCACCGCAGGCAAGAAGAAGGTGGGTGAGAATGCAAACGCAAAGGGCGCTTCTGTACGCGAACCTACAAAACCGAGCACAAACGCTAAACCCAGCACCAACGGCAAAGACAGTACCAGCACAGCAGCCGCCGGTGCACCACCATCGACCAAACGCACGACAGCGACGGCTGCCAACACCACCGTAGAAACCGTAGCAACCCAGCGGAGTGGTGGTGGTGGTTTTGGTAGTAGTAGTAGTAGTGGTGGTGGCACGAAGCACGTTGCTACGACCAAATCAAACACCAACGTAGGCGCTACTTTGGGCACAGGCGCGGCACAAACGGCTGGCGGTTCGACTGGACGGATCAGCCCGTCTCGTAGCTATGACGATATGATCAAGTTCGTCTTCACCGAGCACGGCATTAAGGTCATTAGCGATCGCGAGTACGTAGTGTAGAGGGAGAGGGGAAAACGGTGCCCACAGTTTCACGCTAGCCAATTGCACAAAAGTAAACGCGTAAGTACGGACGCTAGAAACGGTGCAAATGTAGCAGTAGCGTTCGTTGCAAGCTTCCGAGCTTTAGAGGCTGCGATCGTATTGTAGATGCTAAAACCAAATCTTTGGGGCGCTGTAGTGTGATGCTTGACTCGTTTGATTTGCCTTTAACGTAAATATCATTATTTTCACCAATTTAATGCATGTTTGTAGACGTTTGAGTTGTATCTAGAGCATTTAAATCTAGCATTTCCAACAGAAAACTAATCCCACTCTACTCCTTTCTTCCGTTTTAGGTCGTAAAAAAGTTGAAGATATCCGCCTGTCCAGTGTAAAAAGGTGTTTTTTGGTGCTGTTTTGGCGCAACGGTGATATACTCTCTCCTCTTTCCGTACGAAATCTCGCATCGAATGCAAACCCAATATTCTAGACACCAAGAGCAGCATGATTGAAAGGGGACGTGACGTGTTTTCTGTAGGCGCTAATAGTTGGATGTCGTTCAAGCATAGTTCCTTAATGTGTTTTTTGTTCTGTTTTTGTTTCTGTTGAAATAGCTTGTTAATATTTATTTACTATTACATCACACACACTTAAACGGGCAGACATACAAAACAACAACAAAAAAACCGCTGCATGTACCTTTACTTGAAACCATTCTCTGGACAAGGGTGACGATAGGGAGGAGGATAGGGAGCTCAAAAACGGCCCACACACGGGTCACACCGCATATACTCATCCGTTTTTAGTGGCATGAAAGGGGTCAATTTTCGCTCTTTTAAATAATGCGCTTCGCAGAAAAATGCAGCAACACACACCATTTTACAAATAACCCGATTGGTGAGCGATTTCATAGTCCAAAATGAAGGTTTAAATTGGAATACGGGGAATTTACTGGGAAGGCCCATTACGGTTGATTTCCTCTTCTCAGCAACGGAATCGATGGTGGGGTGCTAGACAGATAGGTGAATGTGATTAGCTGGAAGACTTAATAAAACTAAGTAGTTACAGAAGAATGCTGTAATGTGTTTAAATTCATTCTTAAGTTAAAAAAACACATAATTTGTCCGTTGCGCTATCACATGGTGCACGAGAGAGACAAAAAAGCCGTTCGAGTAGTTTGGTTGTTTTGCTTGCGTCAACAGCGCATTGCATTCGAGCAGTTTCCTTGACAACGTAAACACAAACGCAACGATAGCCGTCGCCCGCGCGTATCTTCGCACCAAATCGTGGCCACATAAATATTGAATTAAAGGCTGCCCCATTTGAAGCGCTTTCGCCTCGTCACGAGTGCGGTGTGAACGTAATTAATGAGTGTCTAGCTACACACCCACACACACACACACACACACACACCTTGTGGCAACAATAATCAAGCAATGCAGGACAAATCTTCCCCTTCGTCGACGAACGCGACCGGGACGCCGGCGAAGGTAAAGACGGACAACAGCTGGCTGGAGGAGAGCAACAGCGGCAGCAGCAGCGGCCCCGTCGGGCGTTCCTTGTCCACACTAACGAGCGCCACCACCGGCCACGGCAAGTAAGCCAGTTAATGGAGATTATTGATCAAACATCCCCCTTTGCAACGATTAGTATTTAATGCGCAGTGAATGTGTGTTTTTTCCCTTCCCTCTCTCTCTCTTTTCTGTTTGGTTTTCGGGTTTCGTGTCTGTCTGCCTTCAGAAATGCGCGCAAGTTTTCCAACATTTTGGAGATGTGAGTAGAAGCAGCAGGAGTGTGGAGGAGTCGTGCAGAAGCTAATAGATGAGCTTGTACCTTTGTAGGGAGCGGTTCAGCAATAGCAACATAGTGCCGATGGACGATAGCAGTACGACGGTTGATTACAACCCAATCGATGACATTCCCGTGCTGCCGGATGCGGACGACATTCACGAGAGTTTGCTCTACAATGAGAGTCCCAATTTGCCTACGTACGTAAGGGACAAGTGAGCCAAAACGTCCACTTTTAACTCCCATTGTGCTTTGCAGTGTAACGACCTACAAGAATCTCAGTTCGGACATATTCGCCAGCGGAAAGGCGTCGGCCCTCGGCAACCTGGACGAGATCGACATCTCCATCCTGACCGAGTGTCTCGAGAGCGAGGAAGACATCGAGGAACCGGACGAACCGTGGACCTGGGACCAGCTGTTCACGCAGCTTTCCGTCAAAATAAGCACCGAAACGAAGACGACACCCGCCGTAGAGTTCAGCAATTGAGCGCGCGCGCGCGCGCAATTTACTGCAACTACTTTCGAAAACAGTGATTAAATCAATTATTTACATTAGCTGCACCACCGTCCAGCACGAGCTGCGTTTCGTCCTCGAGCTGTCGCAGGTTTTCCGGCAGCAGCATATCGTCCGACGCCAGCGGCAGAATATCACAAATCTTGGACGATTCCACGTTCAGCACGTACTCGCAGGGGCGCGGTTCGAGCAGGTACAGGGCGATCACATCCGGTGCGCCCACACTGTCCGTGCACTTCAGCTTCACCTCCACGTGCCGGGGCTGGTTGGTTTTGTCGCAAACGTCGCCACCGGTGTAGAAGTGGCTGATCTGGTTCTCCAGCTTGCGCTTGTACCGGGCCGATGGGTTTTTCTCCAACCATTCGCGGTGCTTATCCACATTAAAGTACCCGAGATAGATGGAGGTGTCCTTGTGGTACTGGCGGACGTGTTTGCCGAAGCACAGTTCGAACTTCCACCAGCCGGATCCCTGTAGCAAGGAATGGGAATTGAGAAATCAAGCACAAAGGGACTTGGTGCACTACTCACGCCCGGTAAACAGTACGCTCCATCGAGGAATTCCAACAGCGAGGTAAGTTCCTTCGACTTCTTTGGTCGCCGGGTCATCGATGAAACCGGGGTTTCACCCTCGCCAGCACCAGTTTCCTCTTCCATTGCCTTCCAGTCGAAGTTGAATGTCGTATCCTTGCGCATCGGATCACCCCGAATGGAACCGTCCTGTGGGAAGAGGATGGATTTTAGAAATTATTCCTCACTAAAGCAGAATTGTACTCTTTTCTACACTCAAGAGGAGCATGCAAAACTCGTTACTATTTCAAAACGAAACGGAATTCGTACAACTGTAGTAAAAGAAAAGAACAAACAGTAAAAAACCAACCTCACTCATTTCAGGCATTTCATATCCTAATGCATCGCTTATTGTAACCTAAAAAGGAGTAGGGGGAAAAAGCAGTATACAAAAGAAAAGGAAAAAACGAAAATACATACAAAAGATAAAACAATATACAAAAGCTTTTAAAGAAAGGGCAGCAAGCAGCAACGGGATGAACACGAAGGAATGGCAAGCAAATGAAGGATGGAAAACGATAGCGGGCTAATGAAAGGCTAGCAGCGAAAGCATGGCGTCCGGACCACCACCACCCCACAGACATACCGTAAGCTGCTGATACTTTTGCCGCAGCTTGTCCACCTCCAGCTGAAGCAGCGCTTTCGGCTTCCGGGGCGCTTCCCCCACCGGGCTGCAGTTGATCTTGTTCTCCTCCGTGTCCTGCGGCTTGTACTTCGGGTGCGTACAGAGGGCCGCCGTCAGGATGATCACCTCGTAGTTGCACGTGGACGTTTCCTTCAGCGAGTACACCTCGTTCTTGCCGAACCGGTAGCACACGTACAGCACCTTCGTGACGCGCGGCTCCCCATTCAGATCGCAGATCGTGCCCGAATCCATCTCCAGCTCCAGGTACGGCAAATTGAAGCCTTCGATCTTTTTGTACTTCATCTGCTGCTCCTTGTCCGCGTCGGCCTGTGCGTACCGGGCCTTCAGCGCTTCCGTCTTCTGCTTGTCCCACCGGCCGAGGAAGTACTCCTGCAGCTTGCTCGTCTTCTCGTGCCGCTCCTCGTGATACTGCTTGATGTAATTGCCATGGCACACTTCGTACGACCAGTAGCTTTCGATGCGGTACGAGCACGTGGTCGACGTGAACAGTGGCTCGAGCAGCTCGAGCGGGCTGGGACCACTGTACTCCACATCACCGGTCGTCTCCTTGGCCGTGATGGACGGGATTAGGCAGCGATACTTCTCCTTGTTCGCGGACGTGACGAATATTTCCTCCGAATTGGCCGGTGCTTGCTAAAACGAGGGAGCGTTCGATGCACGTTATCCAATCACGGCAGCACTGATACACTGTTTACTTACGATAATGTCGTTTTTGGCGTGCCATACGAGATTGAACAGTACCGAATCATCGAAGCCCTTCAAATCGTGACACTCCCCGAGTCGGAATACGGCGACGAGTGTGAAAATGTGCCAAGCCAACATGTTTCACACGGTCGTGTTGGAATGTGTTTTTCCTTCCTTTCCTGTAGCACAATATTCTCGTCTTTATTTGTTTTCTTTACGCGAAAATATGTGCAACAGCGCAGAGGGCCACGGTTGCGGTCGTGGTAGAAATTGATTGGCTGAAGATGGTTTTGTTGACATGTTGCGGGGTGATCACAGTGACCAGAGATACAGATTTATGTGTATTCTTACCGAATTTTCAAAATGCCTACTGATTCAGGGCCGTATCTGAGCTGCAACTGATGCGATATTATCGGAAAGCCTGTCAAAAATTTATATGGAATTTGACAGATAACGTCCGACGTTTGACTCCGTCGTACGAAAAAACGGAATAAAAAAAATTTGATCCGTCAATGTAATTCTACACTGAGAAAGGCCCACATTCACGAAACCGCTTTGAAAACGATCTAATCAATCTCCTTAAAATAGATTAGCACCTACCACCCCTACCCCGTTCAACACGTAATTTGAACTGAGTTTCATGATTAAAAACCTACCGAAAAAAATTATTAATTTCCAATCGTAACCTACCGATAAAATGTTCTTTTACCCAAAACCGTCCAAATAATCTGGTCACACTGGGGATGATTTTTTTTTTTTGCACTTCTGTCCCACCTGTCAGCCTGACAGCGCCAAAGCAAGGTCGTTGACAGCTCCCAGCAAGTATCAACAAACGCTCCTCTCGCCAGGCGGCTTGCTACGCGGAACAATGCACGGACACGGTGCACAGTGGCAGAATAGAATTTAATTAAGGTCTAATTATAGCCACCGAAAACCGGTGGTTCCGGAATGCGTGGTACGTTCTGATTGTCTTTTCGTGAGGGGTAAGGTTGTTTTGTAGCACCGTGTGCGTACAATGATTAGCGATGGTAAGCTACGTGCGTTCCGTGTTCCTGCGCTACGTCGGAATTTGTGTGTGTGCCTCGTTTTGCATCTTGCTACTGTTCGGCAGTCTTCCAGGTGCAACGGGTATGTTATCATTACATTTATCTTTGCTAGAATCTTCTTTTTACCGTGATTTCCATTCCACAGATACGTGCAAGTGTGATGACGAGCAGCGCGATCGGGACCTGCAGCACGAACAGTTTCACAAGAGCTTCCGGGTGCTCGAGCACGGTTCGGATCGGAAGCGACTTGCCATCATTGTGCCGTTCCGCGACCGGTTCGATGAGCTGCTCCAGTTTGCCCCACACATGGCCGCCTTTCTCAGCAAGCAGGGCGTTCCGTTTCACATCTTCGTCGTGAATCAGAACGACCGGTATCGGTTCAACCGCGCGTCGCTGATAAACGTGGGCTTCCTGCAGGTTCGGGACGGCTACGACTACTTTGCCATGCACGATGTGGATCTGCTCCCGCTGAACGACAACCTGCGCTACGAGTATCCCGAGCACGGTCCGCTCCACATTTCCGGCCCCGAGTACCACCCGAAGTACCACTATGCCGCGTTCATTGGCGGCATACTGCTGCTGCGGATGGACCACTTTGCCCAGCTGAACGGCATGTCCAACCGGTACTGGGGCTGGGGCCTGGAGGACGACGAGTTTTACGTGCGCATTAAGGAGGCGGGGCTGGAGGTGACGCGGCCCAAAAATGTGTCCACCGGGACGGCCGATACCTTCCGGCACGTGCACGACCGTGTGCACCGGCGGCGTGACACGACCAAGTGCTTCAACCAGCGGGAAGTGACGCGCAAGCGCGACCGGGAGACGGGACTCAGCACGATCGCGTACTCGCTGCACAGCCGGCGGGAGCTCACGATCGACGGGGTGCCGGTGACGGTGCTGAACGTTGATCTGCAGTGCGACAAGCAGCGGACGCCCTGGTGCGAGTGTGAGCCAAAGGTGGACACGCCTAGCGTGAAGGTGGCGAAGAAAAAGTCAACGTAAAGTTGAAGTGTTTTGTGTGTGTGTGTGACCCTCCCGCCCGGTTGCCATATGTCAATTCCGTGCAGAATGTTTTACTTTTCAATAAAAAAAATGTTTAACGTAGACACATAAAGCATCCCCCTTCTGATCGGATGGTTTGTGATCAATTTTCAATGCTCCTCTATCTTTTTTCTAGTGCCGTTGAACTCCGCAATATGCCCACGCGCGGTTACGTCAAATAACAGCTAAATCAAATATCGGTCCCAGTGCGTGTGCTTGCGTGCGTGTGCGTGTTAACGACGGATTTGTGATTAGTCATCAGTGCAAACGTGACGGTGTGTACATTAGAAACAATCGTACGGAATCGCCACGATGAGGCTAGCAGCGTGTTCACACCGCAGCTCCAGCGCGTTGCTATGGTTGCTGGTGATCGTTTTCGGTGTTCAGCCCGGGCTAGCATCATGGTTTAACATTGGTGCCGTACTCGATGGTGTGTCGAACGCAGCGAAAGCAAGCTTGAAGTTTGCGAAAAATAATGGATACTGTGCGCTGACGGAGTGCTGCAATGAAGTTCATGTCCGTTTCGACATACAGGGTGAGTGCGGGTGCAGATGCTGTGTATCGTTCCGGTTGATAAGAAACTAACAGCACTGCCTTTTTTGCGCTTCTTCCCTATCCGAAACTACAGAACTGCGAACTGCCTTGGAGAGTTCGTTATACGGACAACATATTGCCAGACAGGTTATTGTGAACGCTATCGGTGGGCACTTGGGAAACATCGAACAATCGGAGAAACCTTTGGTGATGAGGTAAGCGCGTTTTTGGCGTTTGTTTGGTAAACTTGTGGCAATAATCCATTCCATTTTGTTTCCTTTCAGCCTCCATGGTTTGCCGGGTAAGTGAAAGCTTTAACAACGCTATCAATTTGTTTGCTAAATGTCTGCATCCCACAGGAACCGGTAAAAACTTTGTGGCCGAACACATTACCCGGGCTCTGTACAAGAGAGGGGCGGCGAGTAACTTTGTCCACAAGTTTCTTGGAAGGATACACTTCCCGCTCGAGAGTGAGGTTGAAAAGTACAAGGTTGGTTGTGGATTGCTATTACAAACGATTTCTCCATTGCTACCTAAAACCAATCCGTATCGTTTCAGGTGGCACTGGTGGAGTACATAAAGGTGGCTGTAGCGAAATGTCCCAACGCTCTGTTCATATTCGATGAGGTGGAGAAAATGCCCCCGGGTTTGTTCGATTCCATCGTCGCGCTGCTCGACAATCATGCCTACACGAAGGCGCTGGATTTCCGAAAGGCTATCTTTATCTTTCTCTCCAACGTGGCCGGACCGGAGATAGCGGTCCGGTTGAAATCGCTCGTTGATAGTGGGGTATGGCGCGACGAAACAAAGTTGCACCACTTCGAATCGACGCTGGAGATAGCGTCCTACAATTTGGTCGGCGGATTGTACAAAAGCGAACTGATCGAATCGCACGTGGTGGATCATTTTGTGCCGTTTCTGCCGCTGGAGCTGCGGCACGTCGAGCAGTGCATGCGGACGGAGTACAGGAAGTTTACCGACCAGAAGATGAGCGATCAAATGCTAAGGTATGCGTGGGGGTTTTCCACCTTTTTTTAGCGATAATAATCTGTTTTGTTTCCTTCTTTCTAGTGATATTGTTAAAGAAGCGATTACGTTCGACGATACTGGTCTGTACTCCAACACTGGCTGTAAGCGCGTGAGCAAAAAGGTTGAAGCGTACTACTACGGTGAACTGCGCAAACAGCAAAAGCAGGAGTTTTAATGGCGCTTTGCGAGAACAAAGTAACAAAGAATCGCCATAGATCAGTGAACATTTCCCTGCGCGTGTGTGTATGTGATGTAATTTGTAAAGATATGTTTTTGTCCAAAGGCACTCGTAAGGAACCAAACAGGAGGCAGTTTGTGAGAAGACAGTCAATAAAAGAAACCTCATTTTGATGTCTTAAATTTTATACAGAACGTTTACCAATTTAATTGTAATTTAAATTGAGAAAGGCAATGCGAAAAACAGCGAAAACAGGCAAAACAACAATTCCCTTCCACCAACTGTCAATTTGAACCGTTTGCTAAATGTCAATCGAAATGTCAACAACAACCTGTTTGTTTACGTTTTAGCACGCACGCTTTGGGTTTGCTTGCCGGCGTTTCCTTCGTGCTGCACAAAAAAAAAAACAACCGCAACAAACGTGGAGAAAATGCCACCCAAATCGGCAAGCAAAAAGGAAAAACCTTTCTGGTGGAACTGTGAAAAGTGCCAAACGTACCTGCCAACGGGCGAGCTGGCCAAACATCAAGCCGAGGACTGCGGCAATGTGGCAAGTTTAGGCGGCTATGTGGATGCCGTTGGTGTGTACCGCTGCCGGAAGATAGAAGTCGGTGGATTGGGAATATTCGAGGAGGTAAAGCTGTGCACGGACAGTCAGCGCTACGGTCTGGTGCTGGTACCGATCAGTGTGGTGAGACGGTTGGGCCTTATGTTGGGCGATTTTGTTGCGATAAAGCTGGCGAAAGCGAAGGATGGCAAGGAGATCGGGACAGTCGTGCGTACGCTGTGGCCGGTGGAAGATCGACATGGGGCGAAGGTGTTTCTCGAAGCATTGGGTAAGTTTTTAAAAGAATGAAATGCACTAGAAACTATGCTTAACGATGTATTTCTTCACTGTTTAGATGAATTCAACGACGTGTCGGTGAACGAACTGAACGCAACTGTAACTTCGCTCGACAGCCGGTTAGAGGATGCGGAAGAGATTTTCCTACGCCTGGAAGATCCTGCACAAGCGAACCTTTTCGCGAAAAATGGCCAGTTTCTGCTCACCAGCTTAAAGTATCAACTGCAAGGATGCGCCATCATGAGCAACAATCCACTCTCGCTGACCGTTTGCAACAAACGGTTTCGATTCCTGGTTGATCACGCTGTAACGACCGAGGGAAACGGTCTAACGGATCAGCTGAACAACATGAGCTTGAAAGATCGGTTGTACGTAATCCTAAGGACAACCAAACTAACCCTGCTGGACGATTCGAAAGCAGCTCAGCATGGCCACCAGCAGCGAATGTACAATCTCGCCAACATTGGTGGGCTGGACACAACGATAGCCGAGCTGAAGGAGCTGCTCGAAATGGCATTCGGCATGGACAGCAAACAACCGACCGTTGGCCCAGTTAGCCGCGGCATTCTCCTCTCCGGTGTGTCGGGCGTGGGGAAAACCATGCTCGTCAATGCACTTGCCACACACTACCACTGTCACGTGGTACGGCTAAACTGTTCCGAAGTGTTTAGCAAGTTCTACGGCGAGTCGGAAGCGAACGTGTCCCGCCAATTCGCCGAAGTGTTCGACGTACATCCCAAACCGGCGATGGTGGTCGTGGAGGAGCTGCACAATCTTTGTCCGAAAAGTACGGCCACTGACATTGTGAAGCGCATTTCGCAGCACTTTCTCACCCTGCTGGACAGTTTGCATGCGAACGTGCGCGGGAACCGTACCGTTGTGATCGGCACGACGGACAGTGCGGACAATGTGAATCCACTGTTGCGCCGGGGCGGACGGATGGATTACGAATTTGAGCTTCCCGTGCCGGATGCGATCGCACGGGCAGCCATTCTCGAGCGCGTACTTTCCCGCCATGGCCAGACGGTACCGGAGGAAGACATTCGTGCGGTGGCACGCATCACGCACGGGTACGTTGGAGCGGATCTGGAGAATTTGGTCTCGAAAGCGACATCCTCTGCTCCCACGGGCAAACCGATCGATGGACCCGCGTTTATGGCCGCCCTGCAGCACGTAAAGCCAAGCGCAATGCGCGAAATCATGATCGAATGTCCCAACGTGCGCTGGACCGACATCGGTGGCCAGGACGAGCTGAAGCTAAAGCTCCGCCAAATCATCGACTGGCCCATCCACCATCCCGAGCTGTTCGAGCGGCTCGGCATCAAGCCACCGCGCGGTTTGCTCATGTTCGGTCCACCCGGCTGCTCGAAAACGATGATCGCGAAAGCGATCGCCACCGAAAGCCGCCTCAACTTCCTCTCCATCAAGGGCTCGGAACTGTTTTCCATGTGGGTCGGGGAGTCGGAGCGGGCGGTGCGCGATCTGTTTCGCCGGGCGCGACAAGTCGCCCCGTCGATCATATTTTTCGACGAAATCGATGCGATCGGTGGTGAACGGTCGGCCGAATCGGGCAGCTCGGTGAAGGAGCGCGTGCTGGCCCAGCTGCTGACGGAGATGGACGGCGTGAGTGTGCTGAAGGATGTGCGGATCGTGGCCGCTACGAATCGCCCCGACCTGATCGATCGTGCCCTAATGCGCCCGGGGCGTCTCGATCGGATTGTGTACGTTCGGCTGCCGGATGCGGCCGCCAGGGAGGAAATCTTCCGCATCAAGCTGAAAACGATCCCAACCGCGTCGACCGTGGACTTGGCGGAGCTGGTACGACGCACGGCGGGGTGTTCGGGGTCGGAAATTGAAGCGATCTGTCAGGAGGCGGCACTGAAGGGGCTGGAATCGTCGTTCGACGTGGAAACGATCGAGTGGGAACACTTTGAGCATGCACTCGGGGTTGTGCGTCCCCGCACCAGTCCGGAGCTGTTGCGATTGTACGAAGAATATTTAAAGCAGCATCAATAATAAATGCAGCCGCATGAACCGTATGCCCGAAGGAAGGCATGCACGAGAAAGCTATTAATCATTTGTGGCTGCGAACGAAATTGAGATATATTGCGATGGTGGAGCGGTAAGCAAATAACTTTCAATTTTTCTCACACACGTGTGAAGTAGTGTAGCGCGGGGTGGGCATTCTGTGTAAGTGCGTTCAAAATTCTTACTCAAAGCGCTGCTGCTTGAAAGGTAGCAACGCACGATGTGTAGAACTGCGTTTTAGCACCTTCGCTCAGACGAGAGCAAACAGCACAGACTCTTAAAAGGCCCAACTCAAAAACGTCTCAAATCGCTTATATTGCATTCAACAAGTGTTTGTGTAAATGCATTGCGGTTGAACCTTCTTTTTCTCGCTTTTTTGGCCCTTTTACCATCGGTTTTCACCCAAAAAAAAACACCGTTGAACACAGCATGATTTCAATTATCGAAAAAAAGGGAATAAACAAGAAACAGTGGCTCATTTGAAGTGCGTGAACATGCCTCCCCGTGGCCCAATTCGTCCGCTGGCATGGTCCCGCTGCTGGAATGATTAGTGGCCAAAGTGTTCCCCGGCCAGCTCAGAGCCAACCCAACCAAACCCGACGAACGATTCATAAAGCTGTCAAATAATTCAAACTTTTAATTACATCGAAATAACTCATTGAAAAAAGAAGGCAAGAGAGAGGGAGGGAGAGCGAGTATCGCTTTTCCCATTCTGTGTGTGTGTGTGTGTGTGTGTGCCCGAGTTTCAATTTGTAAGGCGAGATTGCTGTTGATGCACCACGCTTCAAATGAAGTGCATGGGTCGCGCGTCGGGGTGGAACAAGCGTGAAAACATTCACACACACATTATTAGCTCATTTTCGAGCGTTTTTCTTCCCATTTTCGGCCGCGGCCTGTTCCCGCAGTGTCGTCTTCTTCTTCTTCTTCTTGGCAGGCGGCCACAGACCCTGGCTGCAGACGGAAGTGTACAATAAATGCGCTAAGCGCTCTCCGCCCCACAGTGCTGAGAGACCAGTTGCACCAAAGTTGCATAATAAAGCGCGGGCGCGCGCTGGGAAGAGTCATTCCAGTAGCTCTTGCCCCCCTGCCTACCCACCCGCCCGCTTGCGCTTATTGGTTTGGAAGTAATTTTCAAAAAATGTGTTATTATTATTATTACTTCCCAACTTACCCCCCCCTCCTCTCACGGGTCGGTTTTTGCTCCAAATGTTCGGTGGAGCGAGGGATGGTTTTTGGGGAAACCATGTTCGACCATGGCAACGAACTCGGGTTGCTGTGCTTGGTGGTTTTTGTTTAGTGGAATCGTAACCGGCTGCATTCCAGCCCCGAGCTGAAAGTTGGTTCGCTTGCCATGGTGATCGCTTCGTGTTTGATGGTGCGCACGACCATTTGTTGCACTGTAGTGCATAGAATGAACGGTATGATGTAGTTTCGGGAATTAGGAGTACGAAATTAAAGTTTTTTTTCCATGCACTGAATGGTATAGTTGTCTGGAATGTGACAGAATTTTTTTAAATTAGGTTATGCTTTGGAGCTACTGGATTATCCGAAGGAATCGAATATAAATAATGCATTTAATTTTAATCTGAATGCGTTTAATTGAATTTTTACGGTACAAAAGCAACAGGGAGGTCTATAATTGATCCCAAAGTCTATGATTGATCCTTAGAATTCTTTTACAAAAGAATTCGAAATGGGTCTTACTGTTCAATGGTTGACGCTTGCTTCGCGAATCGTGATTCAATTGAGCGAATTAAACTCTATTTGATTCCCGTATTTAATGTATACCATTCACGAATTAAAGTTGATCAATGAGTTGTAAATCAATTCACGAATCTTCCGCAATTGATTCGATTCGAGAATCACGATTCACTTGAATTCAAAATATGTGACTCACTGAAAGAATTAGAATCAATTATAGACTCAGCCTCACCAGATTTTCGATCCTGTTTTCTCATTGGGGGTCCTCATCCTGTTTTCTCACAGGGGTTATCATAGGTGTGGAACACGTCCTTCATACTTTCATATAAGAAGTGAACATTGCATAATGGGAATTGGAATCTAACAGACTTTTTGGACAGGCTCCTTGGAAATTCGTATTGCATTCGTTCAATCAGGGTGCTATAGAGTAAACTTCCCGTCTTATGAAGTTCCAAAACCCTTGAATACTTGACTATGTTTTAGTAAGCAGAAATTTGTGAAATAAATTAGAAAATATTGATTATGTAAAAAATGCTCAAAAATGTCTTCCGTCGCTTTGATCTTGGATCGCTCTCGATTCCGATCTTGACCGATGTGATAATACTTCCAACTTCACCACTTCCAACTGTATTGTGATTTGAACTCGTGTGGGAGTGGATGAGAGAGGAAAATCAGCACCAATGCCCTCTTTCCACTGTGCGCATGATTAAGACACTTTTTTCTTTGGGAATTGATTGTATGATTGTGTTTTTTATGCTTCTTTGTGTGTTTCGGGTCATCTCTCCCGCACTTCCCATAAGATGTTTTCCATATGCTAATGCGCGATTGTTCGCCTGCCCCAAAAGAAATCATACTGCACCACCGTTTTCCCTTCTGAAATGCAAACACCCAAACGCACACGTGACTTAGGAATGCGAATCATTCCCCCGACTCGACCAGGCACTCCTCATCATATTGAGTGCGTTGTTCGAGAGGCATTGCACAATGTGCACCAGGCCTTACACCAACACCAGCAGCAGCCCTCTTACTGTTGTGTAACTCTGTATGTTTAAGGATATTGTTTTCACTGTTTACACTGTACAGCGCGAGCGCTTTTCTCTTTGCACAGCCGTTGATCACTTACCCCGTCCCAGAGAGGAGCGCCTGAAGAAACAAGGAATCGGAGGGAAAATCGACCATCTTTCGTAGAGCGTTCAATTAACCGCCGATCGTGCCCTCGTGGTGAGGAGTGCGTGTGTCATTCATCAAACAATGAAACGCGCTGCGATGAGTCAGCCTGGACACGGGCACGGTCAGAATGCATTGTAAAGCGGGAAATTGGAGCAAAAACGGAAGCTATTTATAACGATCAATTTTCCGATGATGGCACGATCGAACTCCCTTCTTGGGAGCGTTCTTGGGAGCTCCCCAAAACGGACCCTAAACGCTACTAATGGGTCGAGATCATAATTTCCACCACCACTCACCCTCCGAAATCAAAGTTGTGAGTGATTTGGTAGGAATAGAACTTCGCTCGCTTAAAGAGAGGCGCGTTGTTTTATTTATCTTTCCGCATCTTTCCACCAGATTCGATGCACATGATGATGACGCTGCGATGGGATGGGCTGCAATTAAAAGGCCGTAAAGCGCGGACGGTTCGGTCCGTTCGCCGAAATTCGTTTGGAAGATGCAGAACAGTTCAACTCACTGCCTTCAAAAAATATCCGCTTTCCGTGTGTGTGTGTGTGCGTGCCCTCCGTGTTTGGAGTGTAACGATCTTCGATTCGGTACATATGCAAACAGTTAGCGAAGCCTGCTCAAAAACGGCAGATTCGTCACGGACTTAACCGAACGACCCACGACCCCCAGCGTGTGCATCATCCTCCAGCGCAAGAATTACGAGCATAGAACGAGGCAGAAGGTTTATGCGCGCTGTTTTATTGCTGTTGCTGCTCGTTGATTACTGCCGACAGAGCTGACCAACTGAGGGCGGAAGTGGAGGCAAAAAGGAAGCAGGGCCTGTCATAAAAAAACAGCCCAATCGTGTAAGGAAGGAGGCGATGCTGCTGCGCATAACTGCATCACGTGCAGGTAGCACACATACGTTTCGTTGCTATGGCGATGCGGATTAACCGGTCAACAAGCGAGGTCATAAACTTGCTCCTTTTTTTCAAACCTAACATGCCTCCTTTTGCGCGTTGCTATGGTTTTGCTCTTCCGAGAGAGTTCCCCGAGACACCACCCAAAAAGCGACTTGGGAGTTTTACTATCGAGCCTGTTTTTTTATTATTTCAACTTCCAGGACTAAACAGGATCTCCATAAACTCCACAGGAACCGGAGGACAACGAGCTGGACTGGAAGGAATGAGCTCAAAAGTTCATGAATGGCCGAATACATGCCCAAAACCCCTTTTTTTGCACCACACACAAGCAGAAGCCTTTTGTTTTGGTTACTTTTCCCACCCGGTTCGTTATACCGATGCACTGCAAAACTGCACTGCAATAGTGCAAAATGCAACGAGAAGTCTGCAACTCGCTTTTTTTTGTGTGTTATCTGTCGCCGGATTTTCGCACTAAAACCCCAACTCATCCCCTCTCCACGACCTGGTACGGCACACTGCTACACGGTTGTTGTCATTGGAGAATTTATTCTCGTCACGAAGTTGCCTGCTCTCCTGGGTTCCTTTGCCTGACACCCCCCCCCCCTCCCCCACAGTAGGTCATTCCCGCTTGTTATGCTGATGATGCGCATAGCCAGGCAGCAGCCCAAACCCAAACCCACCACGTTGGATGCGACGACACGATGGCAACTTTATGACATCCGCGCGCGCTTGGGTCGTTTTTCGGTTTAGACTTTCCACAGAACGCTGCACACATAGAACACAACAGGAAGAAAAAAAGCGCATACTGGACATTAAAGAAAGGGCACGTAGAACAGTGTGTGTGTGTGTGTGTGTGCATTGGCGAGTTCTCCCTGTGAGGGGTTGAAAAGTGCATCCGGGTCGCCCGCGATCGTTGATGGTGCAGACTGTTATCACAAGGCAATGGGGAGCGGGAGGAAACATTCAGATTTTACGATGAACAGCTGATCTGACTGACCGTCCAATGCAGGAGGTGTGTTGGGGAGACTTAAACCGAAGGCTCCGGGGAAGGCACTCTTGGCAAGTTTTAATATGTTACTGGCATCCGCTTGAAGTACTAAGAACAGAATTATAACAATCCTGAGGACTTTCGAGATTCTGTGAAGTAATTGCTAGCTCTCTGCCACCTTTTGTTAGAGCTGAAAAGGCGGCTCCCAGTGTACGGTAGGATGCAACCCCGTTTCGAATTTGCCCACAAGAGTCACATTCAGCGCCCGCTCAAACGCCCCAAACGGACATCCAGAACCGGCGGCTCCAATTTTCTTTCAGTGTTATTTGTTTGCCCTGTTTGTTCGTTTTGCTATTCTCGTAAATAATTCTGACCCATCGGTTTACAACACACACTGGGTGTGGGTGGTTTTGGCATTTTTTCCCCCTCGTACTCATCGCAAAGAAATGGGTATCACAACACGCGACCGCGCTCGGCTGCACCAGACCAGGTCGATTCCAGTCGGGCCGGCCAGCACCAGAAGCTGGAGAAGCTCGTGTGGACCGAGTGGAATAGGACCCGTGGGCCACTTGAATCAAGGTGTTTCGGTGTATGCATCCAGCGGGACATGCTCCGTATGTGAGCACAGGGTCGTGAAATTTTACGACCCCTTACGGTTGATCTGCTCTCGCGTCGCCTCGTGCTGCTCGCGCTTTTGCATTTATGGTTTTGTAGAGCTTTTTTTGCTTTGCGTTTTCGTTTTGGGAAGAATTGGCTGGAGAAGCATAACGAATTTTGCTTTTGTCAAACACGGGCGAATGGGTGAGTCAAATGTAATGGCACACGGGATCTGTGCAATGTGCAAAATACAGAGCAAAAATGCATTGCACGTGGGGGGGGGGGGGCGGTTTTGCTCTCCAAATTATTATTTGCGAGATGAAACGATAAAAAGAGGACCTCATTTCTTTTGATCAATTTAAAATTATTAATGAGTTAAAAACATATTCATGGGGTTTTAAAGCATTCGAGTTAACTATGGTAGCTTTCCCCTACAATGCTTTTGGGCTGTTGCTGAATTGCGTGGGCAATTTTCACGAATAAATCAGTGAATTTAGTTTATTGCTCTTATTTTATATTCCCCAGTTTGATTACTTCTTGTATGTTGGCTTTAATTGTCTATTGCTTTATAAAAGAATCGAATCCTTAAAGCTTATACATTGTCTACTACTATTATTAGTTTCCATCATCTTTTTATACTAGTTTTCGATTGAATTATTTACCATTATTCGTTTCACTGCTCGTTGCTGTTGCGCTGTGTCAGGATCGTCTTGTCCCGCACGTCGAAGAGATAGTCGGAAACTATCAAAGAGGATTCCGAAAGGGATATCAACCACTGATCAGATCTTTACCATGCGGCAGATCTTGGAGAAGATGGTCGACTTCAAAGCCGCATATGATAGCATAGCCAGGGTAAAACTGTACGACGCTATGAGCTCATTTGGAATCCTGGCCAAACTGATTAGACTAGTTAGAATGACTATGACCAACGTCACATGCCAGGTGAGGGTGGATGGAAAACTCTCAGGACCCTTTGCTGCCACCAAGGGTCTGCGCCAGGGGGACGGGCTTGCCTGTCTCCTATTTAACCTGGAACTAGAGAGGGCCATCCGCGACTCGAGGGTGGAGACTTCGGGAACCATCTTCTATAAGTCAACCCAGATCCTGGCATAAGCTGATAATATACACATCATTGGTCTGCGGCTCTCCTATGTAGCAGAAGCCTACCAAGGAATCGAACAGGCGGCAGGGAGCCTCGGATTGCAGATAAACGAGGCAAAGACCAAACTGATGGTGGCAACAACAGCGGGCCTACCAATAAATAATCCAAGCCTGCGTAGGCGTGACGTACAGTTAGGTGAACGCACTTTTGAAGTCGTCCCAGAATTCACCTATCTGGGGTCAAAGGTCAGCTGAGTTGCGCGCAAGGATGCTGGCTGCCAACTGGTCATTCTACAGCCTGAAAAATCAGTTCACCTCAAAGAACCTGTCGCGACGGACGAAGCTGGGATTATTTAGTACCTATATAGGAGGAGCTGCTATAATGACGAGCTATACGAGATGTACAGCGACCTCACTGTCGTACAGCGTATCAAGCTCGCCAGGCTCCAGTGGGCTGGCCATGTTGTATGCATGGAAACGGACGACCCAGCCCGTAAAGTCTTTTTAGGCCGTCCACAAGGACAGAGGGGGCGTGGTAGGCCCAAATTGAGGTGGCAAGATGGCGTGGAGGCGTCCGCCATTAAGGCCGAGATAAAGGACTGGCAGACGAAGGCGCGAGACCGTGAGCGGTTTCGGACACTCCTGAGGCCGGCCAAAACGGCAAAGCGGTTGTAGCGCCAGATAAGTAAGTAAGTAAAAGCTCGTTGCTGTTATTATTCATTTATTTTAGTTTTTTGTTTTCTTTTTCTCATGTCTATCCTTTTGCGATTCACTGGTTGAATTTATTTTTTCTGTTCATCCTTTAACATTTTTTTTCAACACTTTTACTATCCTTATACTTCTATCTCTTCAATTTTCTACACCTTTTTTGTGTGTTTTAAAGAGTATGTTTGTGTTTCTATGTATTGCATTGCCATTATATCCTTTTGTGTTTCTTTATCTTTTCTTGCATATGTTTAGAAATTTTCAACGGTCAGGTGTCGATAAACACGTTAAAATTACGCGTTACGCGTGTAAGCATGAAACATCTATGATGTATCTAAGTAAATAGAATGGATTCCAATAATTAGCTCATATTTGGCAATTAAAAATGAAACATATTAAATCAGCAGCTACTTACAATATTTGTCTGTTAGATCACCAAAATAGACACGTATTCTAGCTGAAGGCTTCAATACTACGCTCAAATAAAAATTCTTCTGAACAAAAGTCTGAAGTTGTCTCCCAACTTCAGTGTAATAACATCTCAGCTAGATTATCCGAGGCATCGTTTACCGATCATTGGAATATCCCTGACTGATAATACCAACCAAACCCAAAGGGAAATCCCAGACCACAATACTGCGGTGCGTTCGTAAAGCATTGTTTTTAAAGCTTCTGTTTTGCATTCTAACACGAAACCATGTAGTACTGACTGTTCAATCGGAGAGTTCATAACGACTTCCAATGAAATGCCATTTACATTACGCGCATAGTTTTACAACATGCAGCAGAAAGAAGAAGAGGAATAAAAAAACACACACACACACATACAAGTTCATTCGTTCGTTACTCATCGCAGCCACCAGAGCTGCATTTGCTCAAGTTTAAGGCCACTCGGGGAGGGAAGACGACACCAACGAATCTAGTAGCGTAAAGGTCGTTACCATAATCATCACCAGGATCTATGGCCGGGATAGACTCATAGCAACGACACTCGTTGCTCGCAAGCAGAGCAGGCCTGTTGCGTATCGCGTAAACATGCGAATTGATCGTTAATCATCACAGCCCTGTGTCTCCGGCTGGAGCGGGATGAATCTAAATGGAAAGATTAGACGGGCGCTCGCACATACACACCGAAGTCGTCCATTCAGGTGTTCCGAGTGAGCGGTAGTGCGCAAAAACAAACCAATAAATGAAAATAAATACGAAAGTACTTTTGCGAAATCTTCTCCCCCCGATCAGAAGCCTTACCTTCGACGATGATGATGATGATGATGAAGAAGGTTGGGTCGTATTTTTCCCTGGATGGCCCGGGCTTTCCACTTACTCGTGGGGGGCCTACGCGCGTGCCAGATGCAAAGGGGGAAGGTTTTATGCTCGAGGATAAACGCAAAATTTCCTACGTGTCGGGTCGGGTCGGACGGCCGAGAAACGAATCCTCAAATGGAGGCGCACACTTGCCTGAATCCATTCCAATGCGCTTTCGGCTGTTCCAAGGAACATTCGTGCGTGCGTGCGTGCGCGCGCGCTGGGAACATCCGACCGAGCACGTTGTTATGGGTCATGAAGGGGCAAAACGCACGGGCGCCTGCACGCGAACGGCGAGCACCAAAGATGCCTCGGGCAGCACAACCAAGAACGCGTAACATGATGCCACACGTTTTACGAGGTTTTCTGTTTTCTGCCTTTGGTGTTTTTGGCCAGAGCCGGAGAGTGCTAGTCCCCTCGGGGCTCCTCCCCTCCTTCGCCGTGTGGCTTACGCGCTAATGAAGCATCTCAGAAAGGCCTGGGCGATGATGATGGGACACGTTCCTGGGTGGCCATGGATGGCGTGTTTTGGGGCGTTTTTCGGTCCCGCCTTCGGTAGGCGGTGGCGTGTGCGCTTTCAAATCCGCACCACCCATCTGGGTTCCATCTTCCACCGAATGTCAACGCGGTGCGTGTACGCGTCAGAATCTTGCCGTCGTGAAATGGGAGACAAGATTGTTGCCGTATTTTCGCTTTGGAGCCGGTTTTGGGGTGTCGATTTTACCAGAGGAAGGATATGAAACACGGCGAAAAGGTCGTTTAACGACAACCGGCCGCACGGTGGGGGAATCGATTCATCGGTTTGATTTGAAGATGGATTTAAGATTAAAATCGGGGTAAATGGGAGGCTTACTTTCTTTGGGGGGGGGGGGGGGGGGGTTTATTGGGAGGGTTGTCTTTCGATACGGACGATGTTCCCGTAACGATGGAACGTGCGTGTGTGCTACTTCTTGCCTTTGGGATGGGACGCCCGGAAGCTGTTGGGAGTGGGGAGAATGGAAGATCTCAATTACAGTTTGTAACGGGTGAAGTGTAGTAGGGTGGAGCAGGAACTGGTGGCTGCAATGTAAAACTTGTGCGAGAGATAACGTTTAACGTTTGCTTTTGTGCTACTTTGGATTGGGGTTTGTTCGCTTCTTCTTGTTTTGAGATAGGGCTCATTTGACCGTTTTGCTTTGGTGTCTTGTAACTGTTGGGATATGTATGTCTTATTTAGTTCAATTCCAAAATAGCTTCAAATCAACTTCCAAAATAGCTTCAAATAAACGTACCAAACTAATACTAAAAAAAAAAACAATGATTACAACTATTCCCTAGCTATATTCATTCCAAAGCACACACAAATCGTGCAATCGAAATGGTCAAGAGATACTTTAAAATTAATTCTAATTTGCATTCCTCGCCGACAGATGAACACCACAGTGAATTCCACACAACTTCCCCTTTCAAAAATTCATTTAAAACATATGGTCATGTTCACGCGGCTCGGCAGCATCTTCATCCCTACCGCGGACGGGATGCTGGCACGGATCTTCGGGTCCGGCGAGCGAGAGAGCAGCTACAGATGGGGCTCTCTTTCTCACAGAGAAGCATCTCTCTCACGATGTTTGAATGATAGCCTACTTCGCCAACTGCTTATCGTGCGGAATGAAGAGCATTTGAATAGAAAAGTTAACAGACAACAGGGAAAAAGGAAAATTGCTTGTACTATTGACAACAACTTGTAAATATGAAGGTTAACCAAAATACACGTTAGTTTCATTGAATCATTGACGATCAAAAAATGAACATAGAACGCACCAAAAACGCTTTACATTGCTGCTCTCTTGTCTTTGCATTCTCGTGAGATTTTCAGTAACGGGAGACTTTTGCTGTATCTCCTGTCTTCTCGTTCATTCCGAACGAGGGAGGACTGAAAAGTTACTTGGCGTTTTATTTTAATCGTTTTCAATTTTAACGAAAAAAAGGCATGTGTTTACATACCCAAGCTCCCGACCACGCTGGTTTTCGCTGGTCTTTTCGGGAATAATTCGTTAACGAATTATTCCCGAAAATATCAACGAAATACAGACCATTTTCGGGGATAGTGAACGCACTTCAAGGATGAACCCATGCAAAAAAGAGCTAAAAATAGAAAAGAACATTCGGATTCACTCCCTCTCCTCATGCTCCCATTAATTCTCATGCACCATCCGTGATGCTACCAACCACTTCGCTAGTTCTACTTCGAATCACTTTGCCAGTTGCGCCACCATATCATTATTCATTATCGTGCTATTTACTGGTTTTGTTGTATGAAGGGGTACTGATACTAAATGAATCAAAATAAATTTATAAAACAATAAAAATAACAGATTGACTGTTAAACAAGCATTTCTAACAATGAGTAAAAGGGTCTGAACTTATTGGAGCTGTATGTTTTAAAAATAAAAGAAAACTTTAACTCATTAATGAAAACAATAAAAATGGAATTGAACTTAGGTCGACCATGGTACAAACACTACATCAATAACATTAGACCACAACTACTTCATGAACATAAGTTGTTTTCTTTTACTTTTAAACCCTTCAAATATAGCACAATGAACAAAGAGATGTGTAAAAGTTCATCGATACGTGTGAGAGAGTAGGGCTGATGAATAGAAAAGGATGGCATGAGTTTTTGTTCATTATCCCCGAAAAATTTCGCTTGGGTAGCTCAATGCAAACATTTCCCGATCGTTTTCAACTCGCACAACTTAAACACATTAACGTTACTGGTTCTAGACCCGTACGAACACCAACAAATCACAGAAAATCTAGCGCATTAATGGCTTCGGCAGGCCTTAGACCGCTTATCGGTTGTTGTTTCGAATTAATAGAATCCAAACAATTGGTGGCATTTTAAAATTTTTGTCTATTCTACAGAACATTACTAGAGGGCCAATGTCGAGGGACTGTCGTAAATAAGTACGATCAAATAACATACCAAGCTACGGATAAATAAATTTAACTCATTAGAGGCCTAAGTAAGACCTAAACCGACCAAATAACAAAAGGAAGGACAATACTTTGAATGATAAATATACGAAAGAAAGTTTCATGTTTCATGGCTTTTATAATATATTATTACTATTCCGGAACAATTACATATAGACATAAAAAATACACAAACAGATTTTTATTTCTTTTGGCACAACAACCGTTGTCAATCAAGGCCTGCCTATCACTACAAGTCTTGGTTTTCAGTGACTTATTTATTACTATAGCAGTCAGTCAGTCACACGTAAGGGAGCACGGTTCATTCGGGGCTTGAACCTATGACGGGCATGTTGTTAAGCCGTACGAGTTGACGACTGTACCACCAAACCGGCTAAACAGAGTTTAGTTCTACTAAAAACTTATGGTTTTCCATTAATTATCATGAACTATCTATAGATTTGCTACAAACACTACTTCATATTTCTGAGTGTTAATGATCGAAAAAAGCCTTAAGTCTTAAGATAACACAAAACCAACGCAGGTTGACTTAAATGAACTGAAGACAAAAACCAAAACCAAAGTCAAGAACGAAACGATTAAGCTTTAACGTTAAGCATTTCCATTAAAAACGATTTTAAATGCTTCTTTTGTAGATATAATATAATTTATATATTTTTTTATCAAACTCCTCGTAACAACTCGCAAAATAACTCACACACAGTATTAGCTTGAAATGAACCGCAGCCACAACCGAACGATCCACCACCAACGAGGTCACTTTTCATCCTACCCGCACCCGTTCGGCCCGGCACACGGCAAACGAGAGCAGCACGGTCGCTCTCTTCAGCTATTTCTACTGACTTCCTCGACCAGATACGTCGGGTTTTCGCGCGCGTACAGACCGCCCTCGAGAGCTCGAGGCAGGCTCGATTTTCTTCATCACATCCCATCCCGGGGTACGTAAAGAATCGCGTACGGCTAACATCATCGCTACAAAGGAGCACGCTCCTCGTACACAAAAATGTAGCAACAGCAAAAAAAAAAAAAAAAAACACCAAAAGGATATCGAATGTGTGTGAAGTTCAAGAATTCAAGCATTGTGTGAGTTGAGATTGGTAAAAAAGAGGGAAACAACGTTAAAAAATACGTTCACAAAGTGTAAACGGAGTAGAATTAGCAGATGGGAAAGAAAACGATTGTGAAGATTGCGCGAGAACATAAAGAACGCAAGAGGAAAGAAAGGTCAGCGTGAGTGGAAATGTGATTCAAATCAAATCATACGCTTGAATGAATTTATTGTGCTGTCTGTGGCCGCGTGCAATCCACCCCCTCGCCCCCTGGGTTTGCGTTGAAGCGTGAGCATATTATCTCACCACCTTTCCAGCTTTTCAGGAGCTAAGACGGTGGCGTGTGAAGTGTAGAAGTGTCCTTCTGGCCGGGTGCAGTACCATTTTTTTTTCGTCTTTTTCTCAGTCCACCACGAATTGGTTTCGATCGAGAGTAAGTGATTATGTGTGTAATTTAGTAAAAAAAAGCCCTCCGTAAATGTGATCGTGTTTTTTTGGCCCTCCGTTTTCATCACATTACCGTTCGTTTACTTATCCACTGCTGTTTGACCAGCTTAAAGTGAATTTTCTGCTCAATCCGTGCTTAAAACTGCGACGGAAGCAAAAAAAAAAAAAAAGATTAAATCTTGTCAGTGATACGCGGTGTTGTTAATTTTTTGTATGATTAAAACGTGGTCTGCCCCTATCTGTGTGTGTGTGTGTGTGTGTGTGTGTGTGTGTGTTTGTGGTTGGGGCTTGCTTCAAGAGACAGTGTTCCCTCCTTTCCTCTCTGGCCGTCCTGAACCGCTCAAGGATCCCAATATTTTATTTCGATCCTTATGCGCCCTGCTTCTTGTGTTGCTTGTTCTTTTCGCCCAATTCGCCCAGCCACAGTGGGGAACGGATGAGGTAGATGATTTTATAAATAATCACGATCGTTAACGGGGATTGCGTTCCGTTGTGCTGTGTCTGTGTGTGTGCGCGCGCGCGTTGTTGCATTATTCATTGATTGTTTGTTATTTTTATTTTATTTTAAATACATCAGTGTTTTGGCCTGTTCTTTTCATAATTTTCACAACAGATAATGTTTCTCTTTGCTTCGCCCGAATAAAGCACAGCTGCGGTGATGCTTGCGGGCAAAAACCAAACCAAAAACCAAACCAAAACCCATTGTAAAGTTTGTTGCTCAACCAAAAGAAAGGCAATACAATCGTGTATTGGAAGAATGACGCTTTCGAACTTAGCTCATAATGTACTTTTACTTTTTTTGGGGGGAAAGAGGTAATGTGCAATGGAAAATGGACGCACGTTAAAGATTGCGCTCCCTTTTTTTTACAATTTGTGAAAGGGAATCATTAATAAATATTCCTTATTTACACACTTATTTAAATGAAGCTTCTCGCTTTGTAAAATAAATCATTCTCCCTTAAAAAGTGAGTGTAATTTAACAAAAAATAGTTATAATTACATCCTAAACCCACAGCCCACGGAGTGCTTAATGTCAATTCGCACCCGCGCGAGCAGTGTGGGCGCAGACAGAGGAGAGGATCGTTATCATTGAGGTGAAGCGGAATTCGGAGCAATGGAAACTGGGTCCGCTCGGTGGTGCTGCTGAAGGTAAATTCTCGTTCCACCTCCAATGCGTTCCGATCGATCTTTGCAGGAGAAATGCTGTGTGCAGTACGTGTATGAGGCGAGTGCAATTAAAGAATCTTGGTTGAAACTTGGTCAGGAATAAACCAAACGGATCGGTTAGTGCGAGTGCCAAGAAAGGAGAAAGAGTGAGTCAGCGAGAAGAGGAGTACACATTTCCCTCATTTTTCCTTTATTTTTTTTTTTTTGAGCACACACATGTGTGCCTGATGTGTTTATACTGTAAAGAAGAAGAGCGTGATCTCGTTCCCCCCCCCCACCCATTTGCCACGCTTTCGATCTGATTGATCGATGATTGACAGAGCCGCAGACAAGGTGGGCTCCACGTGCCGAGTGACAAGTGTTTGCGTGTGTAGAACACGTGTGTTCTAAAGTGCCGGTCCCGTATTTATTTCAAAATTTCTTTCGCTTTGGCTTCGACGAAAGGAGCGTAAAGCAGAGTGAAACATAATCATTGGAAATAGAAATCTATACAGTGAATTTAAATAAAAACCCGCGCAAGGCTACACACGAGCGTTGTCCCGAAGTGCTCGTGCAAGTGTGCTAATCAGTGTGTCTAAGTGTCGTGTGTGTGTGATCGTTGTTCTGTGTTTGTCTGAGCCGGGGTTAATCATGAAATCATCCATGGCGATTACGAAAAGTGCGGCCTTTCGGTTTCTGCTGCTTCTGCATTTATTTTTGAAAGTGAAAATGTGTGTCGGCTTCGTCGATGCGGCGTCGGCGGTCGGGGCCGCCGGTGACAGTGACATTAATTATGACGACGACAGTGACGAGTGGCTGGGTGTGGCGGGCGGTGGAGAGGGGACGGCAAATCGGGTCGCCTGGTCCGTACCGTCTTCCTCCTCCTCTGCCAGCAACATTCCGCCGGCGCCGGCCAATTTAATGCGCTGGGAGCCTGCCCGCGACACCCCAGCAGCGGGCCGGTACCGCATGCATCACGTTCGGCATGAGCAGCACTACTTGAAACAGCGGCCAGCAAAGGTGCCAAATCCTTCGACGGAATCGACGCTGGTGGCCGCCGCCGAACGGGACCCGTACCGGGCGCACACCGTGACCGGGGCAGATCAGCAGCAGCAGCAAAAAGCGCACCATCACAGTCATCATCATCATCATCATCACCAGCAGCAGCAGCATCCTCGCTCGCATCATGCGCATCATTACAAGCACCATCGGAAAACGGGTGTCGATGGTTCGGAGGAGGAAGTGGGCCCGATCATCAGTTCGTCACGCACCTTCTCGAACGAGCGGAGGCATTGGTTCGAGCAGGGAAGCTTCAAGGATGCGTGGAACAGTATGAGGTAGGTAGCGGAAAGAGGGGCAAATTGGGAAACAGGTACATCACACCCAAAATTGCTACATTGTAGCGTTTTAAAACAGCCATTTTTAATCATCATACCGTAAGGGCAGCTCTTATGCAGCTTTTAAGCAGCGTAGAAGTTCCACATGATATAAGCAAGATTTTTACCGCAAAACAAGAATTGCTATTGCTTTTTGTATTGTATTGCTTTTTGTGGCAAATTTGGTTGATTTGGAACGTCTTTAAAACCTTATATCTCCCAGGGGCGTTTAACTGCTTCCCAAAGCGTCTAAATCCACATCAGTAAGGTTTACGTTCCAGATCTTGGCTTAGAACATGGATTGAAGGACATCAAAGTTTTTTTTTAATTCAGATGTTAAGATCTTTGCAGTCAACAATGCTCAATATCTAGTTAGCGACGTGACTTTATGAATATCATGGACGTGAAATCCTCAGAAAAGCTCCAGTTGAAGATCACGATCACTCCTTATCAATTGGATCATCAGAACCAGGACTTGGACTGTTTGCTCCGAACACTAATCGTAGAATAGATTGCAGGCTTAAATAAGATGCATGCTGGATATCAACACGGGTAATATAAATGGTCACTTCAGAAGATCTCCTGATAATCATGTCTTCACCTCAAGCAACCTGAAGATCAAGTATAACCTAACAATATTCCTTACAAAATCGATTAGCTGATGATGGTGATGATGCTTCACCGAGAGCCTTGATATGATTACCTCTGAAATTAGATCCTCATGACTCAATCGGTTTGCATCGTAAAATTCTGATTACTACGGGGGCAGCTATAATGACGTGCTTGTTAAACTCTGATCGATCGAGCTTTGCTGCTAGTTTGTAGTGCAAGATCATCGTTCAATCAGTACCATTCAATCTGCAACAAAACCCTATCAGTCGATAATTATAGTGATCGTGAGGTTGATTCAATGCCGGCTACTTGGTAAAGCGGCTAGAGTAAACAAATATAGAGTAAAATGTAAAGAGAGCGGATCTTGGACGGTATTCCTTTTCATTATTTTTAATAATGACTCAAGCGGGAATTTCCAAGATCTGTTTTTGAACACGCAAAATAACAATTGTGCAATAATCGCGTTCTGGGGAAATTATTCACCTACTTGAAGTTGAAGCGATCTGCCGCACTAGAAACGATCGCCGCGCCGCTGGGGCAGATGAGATGACCTGCCTGCCACTTGCAACTGACCCGGCCTGATAAGCACCGACCATTGAAAGGCGCGAAATATGAAACACCGTCGTGTGGTGCGCGCAGCCGATCGCAAGAAGATTTTTACAAAGTGGAACCATGACTCACTTTCCATTCCGTGTGCGTGCTTCATTGGGTGCGAAAATGTGTGTTGTTTCCCCCACCCCTCCGCTTGCCACAGTAACACGATAACTCATCCGGACGCGCACTCGCCCAATGGACACCACACCACACCAAAGGGAGATAAGACGCGAAGGTAAATTGAGTCATCTTGAGAGGTTTGCGTACGTACGCAAGGGACACACACACACACACTTTCGCCCGTCGGTTGACAGTTGAATGGGGAATTGTTTTTGGGGTGCACGATCATCCACTGTCGCAGCACCCACCCTCGCAACACCAATGGGAGGAGGGGAAGGCGCATAAAGCATCTTAATGGAGCGATCGAGCGGGCCACATACAGTGGCCGGCAAAATAAAGTGGCCACTACTTACATTTTTACATTTTTCTAATTTTTTTCGTTAAAAGTGAAGCTATCTTTGTGTTATATTTTTTTAAACAATCTTCATTCTTTGCTCTTAAATGTGCAATCAAAATTTATTGAAAAAATCAAAGGTTTACCAGTACCAAAAATATTTTTAAAAAAATTAGTCCAAATCACACTGACAAAAAAAAGTGCCCACTATGCAAATCGATCAAACTTATCGTTTTTATCGTTTTGTTTTGACAGATTTTTTGTTGACATGAGGTGTTTAGGCAAGCGACCGGTTGCATGCATTAGCATTTGGCATTGAAGTGGATTCGTACTTTAATTTTGGACAATTTGCCTCAGTTGCACAAAATGGAAAACAACACAAAACAAATTCCTCTGGCTGTCCGAAAATTAGTTGTTCGCGATGTTCAGAACGGGGAATCACATCGAGCTGTTGCTGGCAAGTATAGCATCAGCAAATCAGCAGTTGGAAAAATCTTTAAAAAATATAGTACGTTAGGTTCAGTGGTAGATCGCCCAGGCCGAGGTAGGAAGAGAATAACAGATAGCAAAACAGACACCAGGATCGTGCGCGAAGTGAAGAAAAACCCTAAAGTAACAGTCCTTGAAATCAAAAATACACTTCAGTTAAATATATCCGATCGAACGATTCGCCGTCGCATCATAGAACAGGGGTACAATAGCAAATTAGCCAAGAAAAGACCCTTCATCAGTAAGGCTAACAAATCAAAACGGCTCAAATTTGCTCAAGAGCATGCGGATAAGCCGCTCGAGTTTTGGAAAACTGTTCTTTGGACAGATGAGTCTAAATTTGAACTGTTTAACCGAAAACGGCGGTCCCATGTGTGGTGTAAACCAGGTGAGGAGCTTCAAGAGCGCAACATCCAAGGAACGGTGAAACATGGAGGGGGCAATGTTATGGTTTGGGGGTGTTTTTCTTGGGGAGGGGTAGGAAGCCTGGTGCGAATCAACGGCATTATGACAGCTGATACTTATATTACCATCCTACAAGAAAATTTAGAGGTATCTCTAATAAAAACAGGTCTAGAAAATAAATTTGTGTTTCAGCAAGATAACGACCCCAAACATACCGCGAAGAAAACAAAAACTTTTTTCAACTCATGTCGCATAAAACCGCTTGAATGGCCTCCACAAAGTCCTGATCTAAATCCCATCGAGAATTTGTGGGCCATTCTCGATGATAGAGTGAAAAAAACTGGCGTAACTAATAAAGATAAATATTTTGAAGCCCTAGAGAACGCCTGGGAAAATCTTGACCCAAATCATATAGAAAATCTAGTGGAGAGTATGCCAAAGCGCTTGCAGTTAGTCCTAAGATCCAAAGGGGGGCACATAAAATATTAAATAGTTGTTGTTTGTGTTTAATAAATCAATTTGTTGAAAATAATTCATGTGGGCACTTTTTTTTGTCAGTGTGATTTGGACTAATTTTTTTAAAAATATTTTTGGTACTGGTAAACCTTTGATTTTTTCAATAAATTTTGATTGCACATTTAAGAGCAAAGAATGAAGATTGTTTAAAAAAATATAACACAAAGATAGCTTCACTTTTAACGAAAAAAAATTAGAAAAATGTAAAAATGTAAGTAGTGGCCACTTTATTTTGCCGGCCACTGTAAGTCACCTTCACGCGTGCACGTCCAAATGTCCAAAGGGATTTGCACACCTCTTGCTTGCGTTAACCTTTTGCCGCGACTGTTTATCCACAGTGCGCGCAAATCACGCATACCGAGGAGGCATCCAAAAGGGTCCTTCTTCCCGCTCGGCATGCATGCAAGGGAGGTTTTGCATACGGAATGAGTTGTTGCGTTGGTTTCCAGTTTGTTCCTTTTTTTTTGTTTGTTGAATCGCCGGGGTTTTGCGCTTTTGTTTCGACCGCTGGCTGACACGCGGGATGCTTCAAAAAGCGCGCCGTTGCGTTTATGATGGCATACAATTATCAATTTTGCATGCATAATTTTGCTTAAATATTGACCGTTCGAAGCAGTTCGGCGTGGTGTGCACCACCAGAAGCGGCGATCGAGAGCCGGGACCGGCGGCAGACAAATGTGGCTAATTTTTATGACACTGCCACAACCGGTGCCGCTTCCCTGCTGAGAGTGAAGCCCTACGGGGTGTCTCCTGCACCACCACCACCACCACCACTACCACCACCACACACCACTACCAGGCTGGCAAGCAAACAGCAAGAAGGTACGTTTTTGCAAGAAGAAAACGAGCGTCTTCGCGAAACTTGCGCCGCGATGCAGCAGCCCGATGTCTCATACCGTTGTGGCAGCTGTGCAAAGAAAGTGTCATCATTAAAGTCAGTAAACCTCCGACAAACGATGACATGGCAGGCCTGGCGCGCGGCGCGGACTGGCTGTTTTGCTCGCGCACGGGGTGACGCATGGGTTCGATCTGCAAGAGAAGAAAAAAAAAACGAAGGAATTTTGCAATTTGCGCGCGTACTTGCGAACGACTGCACTCGCACTCGCGGTTCGAGCAGGGAAGCAGAAAGTGAAGTGCAATTGTTGTGTGAAGGACCGTACCTAAATCAATGGACTGTGAAGCGAATTCGTGCTTCGAACAAGAATGATCCTCCACATCAGCCAAAAGGTCCGCACCGGTTGTCGGTGTGGGGTGCGATGCGCTCGATTAAAGAGATCCTCATTTTCACTTTATTAACTCAACGGGCAAGTCTTCGCCGGTCTGTTTTTGAAAACTCAGGCAAACCGGTGGTTTGCGATCGTGGGCAAGACAAGTGACATTTTTGCACACACACACACACACACACACACACAAACGGAGAGGATGAGAAATAGAGTTATGTCGGGTGTAATTGTAAGATCACGATGAATGGATCGTGGGATGGGTCAGAGTTTGATGAGGGGAAAACTGTGGGAAAGGAAACCCTGAGGGAGGAATCCAACCAACAGCCAAGCGAAACCTGCCCCCCTCTCGGGTGGTGGGATGCAAGTGAAAGGAAAAGCCCCGGTAAATCATATTAGCAGAGTAATTAGCGGGACTGCAGAAACTCGTTCCCTTTGAATGCCTTTTTCTTGGTGGCTTGTTAGGACTTTTGTGTCGTTGAGATGATGTGAGGGTGCATTTACACTGGGCGAGATACGTGCGAAGAGAGTGCAATTTGAGAGGAAAAGTCGTAATATATCGGATGTTTCGTAAGATATTGGTTATTTGAAGGAAATGAACAGTTATTGTAGGACAAGACAATAATAAATATTTAATATAAATTACCTTTTGGGATATGTTGATGTCAAAAACGGATACAAAATGGATGCTTCATGCACGATCGATCGATAACAATATTCATAAAAATGTTTCAACAATTCATTGTGATGCATTTCATTTTTGTATGATATTCAAATTGCGTAAATTGAGCATAAAAATAGGCAAAAAAAACACACACACATGTCCAAACAAACATCTGTCGATCTTCTCACGACCAAGACATCACTTGAACTTTCACCAACATGTAAATCATGTTCTTCAGAAAAAATATTTGCAAAAAACCAAGGCTTAAACCAAGATGATGTACGGGGGAAAAAAATGTTGCCCGTTAAAATTCAAGAATCAAGATAGTCTTACCGTGTGGAATAAATTACCTTTTCGCCAACCAACCAACCAACGGTGTACGCTCATGAATAAAGGTAAACACAGCCGTAGCTCCACTTCACGGACGACATTCTCCGTCGGTCGAAGTACTAAAATACACATTCTAAGCGTACATTAGCAGCAGCAGCATACGCGCAATAGCAATGCAGAAAATGTAGAAGAAATGTAAACAAAATTGCAAATCTCGGCATATGAGTGAGAGTAGTTCTCGGGTGCATTTTAAATGGGGCTCCCTGTTTGAATGCTTCTTATTTTTTTTCGCAGTATGAATGTTTTCCGAAAGAAAGTGCAGAAACCCATATGCACTTATTACACAAAAAAACGAGAAGCATTAAGTTGTTGCTTTACCTTTCCTGTTCAGCCACTTCTCTCTATCAGCCCTTCCCTCTGTATGCAGTCAAGCTAGTTTGAATTTACCGTGCGAAAGAGCTCATGATTCTTGGTTGCACATTCACGATAAAATAGTTGTAGCAAAAGGCAACCACCAGCAGCGAGGATGGTGACTGCAGCCAGTGCAGGTGCGTTTGTTGCCTGTCGGGCCGGGCTTGTAAGACAAATTTGACACTATTAGCAGCAGCAAACGCGGGGAAGGCAAAACATTTCAATTTCAGGTTTCCTTTGGGGCAGTGCAGACACAGGCAAATCCCTTTTCAGCACCGCACAACAACCACGTGTTGTGTAATTGGTATGCCGATGTTTATATGTATATTTGCCTTTGATTTTGACCTTTGACGGTTGCAGATAGTGATCGACGAAACAACCCAATTGCTTATTGACAATGGCAAAGGCAATAAGGAACGTTTGTCAGATTGAGATATTAATCGTTCTCGTTGGATTGCTTAATTTGTTGCCCTCTTTTTCTGTGCGGGTCGGGTATTTCAACATGCAGCCGATCGTACGAATCATGATCATATGCCATATTGTATTGCACGCTCAATTGTTTGTTAAAGTGCATCAACTCATCAAGCTCATCAATCACGATTTCGTGTGCTTTGGCTAGGTGGAAGATGATTTAATAAGACCAAGAATAAGCATTACCTCATCTTAAAGGTAATTTCGCAATTCATGCTTCTCCCTTTAACAAAAAAGAAATAGGAAGTGCACACAAAACAAATGAACGATTAAAATTCTTTTTACTTCCTTTCGAAGTTGAGCTCTGCCCGAAGCTTGCTGAAAGAATTTTTATCATGCAATCGAAACAGAAAAAAATGACTCATCTTGATTGCACTCACACACAACCGGAGGGCATAAAAGAGGTCAATATATTGTACGCTCTTCACAGCGCGCACGACGTGGGAATTTTGTATGTTTTTCCTGTTACTTCTTAATTTTACCACGATTTTTTTAATAAAAAAAATCCTCCACTGTTGATTTGTTGATTGAGGCACACGTCTTGGTGGTTAATTCACGACATCCTCTTGTAGTTTGCTTGTCGTTGAACCCGAGGATTACAAGAAGAAGATGGAAAAAACACCTCAGAGAGATCTTCTGATCTTCGCTAAACAAACATCGGTCCGTTTGGGTGTTAATCGTTTTGGCAAAGTGTCCTTTTTCCCTCCTCTCGTTTCTTTTTAAATAATCCCCATCAAATTGAGTGAATTAATATAATCCACCCCTCCTTCTAGTGGCATTAACCTGTCATCATTGCCACTTATTCATTCCTAGTACAACAAAGTTCAGTTAAATTCGGTAGCAACAACCCACCGTGACAATAGAAAAAAAAACCTTATTAATTTAGAGCAAGAAAGAGAGACAACAAGAGAAACATTTTTCCTTTCGTTGACTCTTCTAGTTTGCGTGGTTTATATTTAGACATTGCATCCAACATGACATGAGCTAATCCTGGCCAGCAACGCGGTGGGAGCATTATACAAAATTTATGAAACATCTCTCTCTCTCTCTCTCTCTCTCTCTCTCTCTCTCTCTCTCTCTGTTCTTTACATTGAGTTTGCATGATCTTTTTTCTTCCTTGCTGTGCCCTGGTAACGATCAATTAATTTCATTTGAGTTGCAAGATGAGTCGCCGGTTTTCGACGACGATGACGTTAAAATTGAACGGAACGGAATCGAAGCAAAAAAAAAAATAAAAAAAAAAATTGAAAGAAACAGACACAGAAAAGTGTTCTCTTTGGGGCTCTTTGCGCTTTTAACCATGTTTGCCGTCGGGCGTGTGATTTAATGCGCCACTTGAACCACGGTTCATCGACAGCGATAATTCGTTATGAGAAGCAGTCACACACACACACAGTTTCGGTCCCCACCCCACATTTGGCATGCGTACTCATTGGGAAGGCAATTAATTTGAATTAACCACAAAATATGCCGGGCTTTTTTCTCTCATCTTCCTGTCCTGTCGTTTGCACAAGTACATCATCTTCATCTTCATCATCATTGGAACGGCGTCGGACAGTTGAGCACCTCAGAGTAAGTAGTGGTGGCGGCCACGAAAGAATGTGTTTTTGTTACTAACGGGAGCAAAAAAGCCCCAAATTCTATCACACACACACATGGCCACATCTGTGCATTCCAGCGCCTCCAAGAATGTTGAGTAAATAGCAGAACAAAAAACGATTCACATTCTGTTTCGCTGTTAACTCGGAAGGGAAGTGTGTGTGTGGCTGTGTGTGGCCCTAACACAGAAGGTAGTAGTATATACTCTAGTCCAAAGTGGGTGAGAAAATAGCGAACATGGAAGTAGCAGTGGAGAAAGGAGGGCGCGATAAACAGCGAGAATGTTAGTAAATTGGATTAATTACAACTCTTATCTGGTGACTGCACTCTCCTATCATAATGGGGGGGTAGCCGAAGGAGCATGGAGGTGTCCCACTGCAATGCATTAGCAAAAGCAAAAAGTTTCAAAACTGGTGCACGACATTTTTCCCCCCTCAGTACCTTCCTTTACAAAGGAAAAACAGCTGTCTCGTTGCTTCCCTGTCCCCGAGTTGGGAGTGGCGTTACAGAGAAAAACCATAACAACATGACCCAAGCGCATCGAACACGAATACGGTGTAGAAAGGGGCCGCCGCGGTGCGCAGTGCGCTATGTGTGTATGGGGTTGTAATTAATATTAATAGTCGCCAGGGCCCCGGCTGCTCTATCCACTGAGCCCGAGAGCTCCTAGAGCGAGGTTTGGTGCTGACGTTCTGTGATGGGTTTTTGTTTGGAAGCCGTTTGGTGGCTACCGTATGTCCACAGACAGGAAAGTCGTCCCTAGCCCCCTATTTACTAGATCGCGTGGCTAGTATAAACAGGAACCGAGCAGTCCAGTGGCCGGCAAACAAGTGGATCGTTGGGATCAGGAGAGTCTTCAACGGTTGATATGACAGTTGAAATGGAAATCCAGGAAAAATCCTGGAAATTAGCTGATACTTCTTGCAGCGGAAACAACTCGATTACATAGAGGTTGGATCACTGGATAAAACCAAAGGGATGAGGCTTTTAATTACTAATCTTTCTATAAAAAAAGCTCTAACCACTAAGTTTAAACGTAGATTCATAACCTCCGACAAGAAGATACTTTTAAAAGTTCTTCCATTTCAATAATATGAATTAAGAATGTAAATTCAATAAAAAAATGTAAAAGGATCAGTGGATGAAATATAACTGTCCAAAATAAGTCCAAAATTATTCAATATCTTAAGCTACAATACAAAAACAAATACTTCCTTAGAAGCAGTGTTTAGTGATTAGTGTTAGTCTATTTAAAAGAACCAAGATACGGCAAGATGACATCTGTCAGAATTCTTTAGTTTTCTTTTAGTAGGGTAACTGTACCAAATTTTGGGCAGGGTAGCTAAAAACGTGAAATTCTGCACAAATGCGGTAAAAATTTTCACAAAACACAACGTTGTAGTGAAAGCTTGCTTATTTGATATTCACATACGAAGTTTCACACCATTCATTACGTATTTTTCAAAATATCAAATAAATTGTGCTTTTTTTGGGCAACTTTGCTGTCAGCCAATGGTTCGGCAGGTTTTGTGATTAAGAGAATCAGAACAGTAAAACAATGAAAAAGTGGTGTATATTAAAGATTTTATGCTTATTATTATTTATTTATACTTATTCTAACTTGTTCGGAATTTTAAAATCACGATAAACAAGTTATTTTTCACTTTAAATGCTGCCGAAAATAGGTACACCGTAAATGTTCTTTTTTGACAGCTCAATGTTGTGGGCTGCTGCCGGAACTCGGAACAATAACACACCTTGGATTTGGCTGAATATTCCTTTTAAAATTGATCAGAGCACTACATTGCGTATGTCGGCACGTAATATGACCTTTCTTGTACCAAATATCACCAATTTTACGACAAACAGTGCACTAACTTAAGAGAAAAATAAATATTTGTAAGCCAGTTCGCACCGTGCGCTATAACCATCGAACTGTCAATTTTGTTCAATGGCTGCTCTGTTTAAACGTCGCATCAAAATGGCTGTTAAAACGGACCAAAATAAGCAACATAAAATTAATAATTAGAGTGATGTTTAACACCAATCTTAGGAAAGTAAGAGTTTTAAATTGCTTTAATTTTTTTTTGTACATATTTACATTGATAAAAACATTTTCTGATCCGTATTCGCGCTGCCGAATATAGGAACAAACTGCCGAAAATAGGAGCAAAATCAATGTTTGCATTTTCACGAATATTTATGAAAAAGAGCTTTGAATCGGCAAATGAAAAATAGTGTAACATACTATGATAGTTTATCAACCAGAATAACATAACTTTCATTAAAAATGATAAAAAAATGTTTATGTGCGAGCAGTTTTTGTGAAACTGCTGCACTAGCGTGCCGAAAACTGGTACAGTTACCCTAGTACTAAATTAGCTTGAAAAAGTTGTTGAACTTTTCATAAGTTTTACATCAAAATTTCCCTATCCAAGAAGCCCTAAAAATAATCGTCGATACTTGACCCTATTTGCTGACCCCTGACCACCCAACTGCCAGTTCGGTTCGGTCGGTTTCAAATGACACACAAAGCAAAGCCGAACGAATGATGGACGCTCCGATTTCTGGATGTCTGCAGGCGCTCCAACGAATCTTCCCCGTTTTTTTACATCTCCAGCGTTGTAAAAGCATCATCATCACTTGCATCATCATCATCATTCAAGAGGAAGCTCGCGGGAGCGGTGAAATACAAACAGTGTGAATAATGTGCTTCAAAATTAGTTCATTGCTTTATTAAAAAATTAGATCCCGAGAACCTCTCCCCCGAGCCCGAGAGATAAGGGCTCCCGCCACTGATTGTGATTAATCTCTTCTGTGTCTCATACGTGTGTGTGTGTATGTGTGTGGTTCTTTTATGCTCCGCCGGGGGCAGCACAGAAGAAGTAGCAACACCAGAACATGCACAGGAAGTCTTGCTACCTATCTTTGCTTGCATCCCTCCCTCAGGGCAAAAGATTGCCACAAGATAAGGCACGGCAAGTGTTGAACAAATTATATGCGTATCTCCCAACCAGAGCCAGAGCGAGTGCTTTACGAAATTGCCTCCCGGCTCGCTCCCATATCTCGAACACAATCGAGCGCGATCTTGTTTGGATTCCGTTTTGAAATCTCGGCCCATTTAACGGATGCTACAATCCGATCGCTCGATCGACATGGAACGCATCGCCGATCGACACTTTTCTGAAAGGGAGGAGCCTTTCCCGCACATAAAAAAAGGATAGTGCGTGAGATTTAACCGTGAAATTGATACAGAAAGTTTGCTACGACGATGACCTGTCGCAACATCAATTAGGCGGTCCTCCCTTCGCTGTCTCAGCTGCGCTTTATGGTGCCGCCAGTGCGTGCTCGCCTGTATATCCATGCCAATCACCACTACACGCTCAAGAAATAAGTCACCGTAGGCTATGGAGCGGCGCATTAAACCCGATACCGTCTTGACCTGCTTTTGCATGAAAGCTTTTTGCAAGCTTTTAGTCGACCACCGCCAATGTGCCCGACTTTTGGGACCGGCAAAATCGATCAGAGTGTGGTGTCCCCGGCGGTCGATTCTCGGCACAAATCACCAACAAACACGGCACATTAATCCGGATGAATTATAGCCATTTTGGGGAACGTATTGCCAGCCAACTGGAAAGAGCTGAAAGGAATAAGTTTGCATAAGTGCGCTGGATTTTCCGAAATGGGGAAGCGCGCCAATCCCGTTAAATGTAGACCAAAGCGCAATTAAGCGCTGATTGATTGACGCTAAACTGCACGGACCACCGGTGAGGGGGTGGCGAAGAATAATTTACGAATAGAACACGCTTGTCTATATTCATAATCTATTTTTCCTGTGCTCTTTCGGGGGCGTTGTGTTCATAGAACGTATCCCCCCGATAGAAAAGAACACATTTCCATACATTAAAATATCGCGCGCTCGTTTCCCTTTCGTTGTGTGCGAATTCGCACAGCAAAACCGCCAGTAAAACGGCCCCTGGTACAAAGACAAATGGCACTCTTCTAGGACAGTAAGATGGTTAATGGTTTATTCCCTTATATAGGGGTGAATTTGTTTTCTTTGTCTTCTTGTGTCAACGTTAAAACAAAAAATCCGCCAAAAAACTATGAATCAACTGGCCGAAAAAGAGGAAAGACACATAAAAGTCCATACCATCAGCAGAACCATCTGTGGTCCACAAAAAAAATGAGCACAAAAGGAATGGATTATCTTTTTCGCTCTCTGTGCGTGTGTGTTCGCGCAGTCGTGGATGAAAATGGTCTAGATTTGTGAGAACAAAAACCCAAACCCGCGACCGAGGGCAGGATGTGGGATATCGAATTCACGAGCATGATTTGGGAGTGGGGTGGTTACGTTTTGGGTTGCTCGATTTTTTTTTTGTCTTTATGCGCTATTTGTCCTTTTTTTCATTGAAGAATCACAGTAGGAACAATCGCAACACACACACACACCGAATAAAATGAGAATAAAAGAAATTGGAATAAATTCAACCACGAAGACAATGGAACGGATTGACTGTGCTTTAAAAAGATGGTTCGGATGGTGAAGCAGTACAAAGACATTCCCGGCTAGAACAAGGCGTGCGGGGGGAACATGGGGTCAAACGGACATGTTGAGGCGTTTGCTCTGAAGCTTTCGGTGAAATAAATACACTGACACTGATATTTGGAAAATGAGTTTAGCTAAAGGATCCTTATTTTATGATATACTGTTAGTCTTAATAACAAAATTACGTTTAAAAAATCTAATAAATTCTAATGCAAAAATATTGTGAGAGGTAAATGAGCATACACTATCCAGTTGATTTCAGATTCAGATCAGTTGACTAATCAGTTAAAGGGCGTTTCTAATTGTAATTTATCCTTTTGCAAATATCACGATATGAGCGGATCTTTCCTTGAAGGTAAGAATTAATCAAAATTGTGAAATTGGAATAAATGATATTTCAATGAAAGCCTTCAACGGTATATTCTCTACATTTATAACTTCTACATTTATATCAAATTCGATGTCCAGAGGATTTCAAAGGACTTCACATGAAAACAAATTAAGATGGTTAAATTTTTGATGAAAATTACAGGTCTTCCCCGATATACGACATACTCGATATACGCGATTTCGTTATACGCGATACTCTAAATTTGACAGTTCTTTGAGCAAATTGTACCGATTTGTCATATCAATTGTCAAATGGAAAATAAATTCCCTGTTGATTGAATTTCTAAGCCATTTTCAAAGGTAAGACATTGTAATCTTCGGTTGGAATCAGATCAAATAACGAATTTAGTGGCTAAAACCTACAACTTTAAGAAAAATTCCAAGCGTTATAATTTCACTGAAAATCACGAAATTCGACTGACGCTAATAGTCGAGAGACGCTATTGCCTACTTTCCGCGTTAATAGCGTATATCGGCAAGTACCTGTATAGACAGATTTATTGATTTATAATTTATTAATTTATCAAGCTAATTTTACCGTCGCATTTGGTTTTATTTATCGATATTTATGATTATTATAATTTTTTTAATCAAATTTAGTTCAGACAAATATATTTAATTTTTTTCATTAAGTAAAAACTAAAAAGGAAAGTAAATAGAAAAATCAAAAATTAAATACCAAATAAGCATACCCAAAGGTAGAAAACTGAACATAAATTTGAGAATAAATTTAATCATTTCAAAGTAACGAAGTGACGTTTTAACCGGCAAGTATAGACAAACATTCACTTAAGCTGTTCTTAAAAACTGTTATTTTCCCTTTCCCATAATTCAAGATCCGATATCAATATCCGAAGCTATCTGTCGCGCACACGAAAGTGTCTTTCGGAGCAGCAGCTTAAGACAGGCACAGTACACGCCGACTTAAGCACAATAATGAACGCACCAACTGGTTCTTGGCAAGTAATCGATTCATTAGTTTATTCAATTGATTTTATACTCTAAAAATGCTGACCGTCGTCGATCAGCATATTTTTCTTAGTCTATTCTTCTTAGCCTATTTTCCATTTAATCGTTAAACCAGCGCGCATCGCTGGCGCGTTGCATAACGTAGCTAGTCAGCATTTATTGACCTAGCAACGCTTTGTTTTTTAAGCCTAAATTGTCGTCAGCGACATCCCTCCCCCCGTAAGTCCTCGTAGGGGAGTTACAATTCTAGGTTTAAAGTGGGTGGCCTGCATGGAGGAGGACCAATATTTTGTTTTAGATATTTCTTGATTAACATCGCGGAAACCAAGATTACCGTAATAGAAACACTTAGTATGGTTATTGAGAAAAGTACATAGTTACTAGTTACCGATTCTACTTCGTTAGACTTATCTTCTTTTGATATGCTTAAATTTAACATGGGTTTAAAATATGCTCTAACTTGCTCAGATTTTATTAGCATCGTCGGTTGTATTTCGAACTTGCTCGTCAAAATGCTACAGTCTAGTGACAAGGTTATGATTCCGATTGAGCAGCTTGGGGTAGTGAGTGTTTTGTTACATTTTAGTAATATCTTATCAGGGTTGGTAGAGAAGGACAGAATACTGTTTGGATTTGTAAGTTGTATAAATTCAGTGACTTCTGGCCCTATTTCCTTTGAACTACATCTGGTACCACTTTCTGTGTGTAGTAATGCTGATGCTATGCAGTCTGGTTCTCGTTGTATTATTTTCTCAGAAGATATGTAGTGCGATTCGTTCAGTTTAAAAATTTCCTTCGGGTATAAGTAACTAGTTTCGTTGATGGCTATTATTTTTTCATGTATGTCTAAAATCGTATGATTGGCAAAGTTTGGAATGGCTATGACTTTAAACATCTCGTAATTTTCTATCGATACAATTATGTTTTTGATAGAAAAGACTATTTCACCCTCTTCTATTCTCCTATTGGTTATTTCCGAGTATTCTAAAACGTTATAATGACTTGCCATCTTTCTTCGTATAGTTTGTTTTAACATCTCTTCGTCCTCTAAATATAATTTGGTTGAATCTATTTCGTGATACTTATTTATCATGTCTTGTACTAGAGCGGTTGTAAGCATGATCGTTTCTTGTATATACTTTGTTAGAACTTCATTTTTGTTATGCTTAAATTCCTTGCTGAGAACATCTATACCATCATAGAGTTTGTCTATTCGGTGACGTAAATTTTCTGTTAACTCATTGTGTTTTTTATTTGTTTGGGTCAAACGTTCGGACACATGTGTAATTTTTGTATCCTCTGCTGCTCTGAAGGCTGCTAATTGCTCGTCTATGTCGTCTCCCCCGAACATGAAATCTTTTAGTATACCAAATATTCCCCGGGAGCGTTTTGTCCTTTTGTGACTTATTCCTTGGATTAGTTGAATTGCATGGTTGCATTCGTGCTGAAGTGTAACTTTTAGATCCGAGAGTTCAGAGTCCGTACTATTAACGGAGTTCAATACTATGGTTAAGTGTTTTTTCAACGTTTGTAACGTATCCGTATCATTTTCCGGACGTGTCCCCGTATGGAATGTCGTTTCCCATGCTCCTTTTTTTAATAGGAGTGTCCCAATATGATCAAAATATATTCCTGGTTCAGGGATAGGTACGATCGATAAGCATTCGACTCTAAACAGTGCGGCTATGTATATTGTTATTTTAAGGATGAGCTCCATGATACGGGCCTAATTTTGAGCTTTTTCCTTTTTGGTATTTGACTTGCTAGTTCTTCTGCTTTAGCTTTTATAACGTTAAGATTTGTTTCTTTCCTTTTTCCCCAATTTGAAAATGTTTGATCTCGTTTTACCTCGAGTACTGCTAGTTTTACAGTTGGCCTGTTAACTAAATTATTACCTACTTTGATTCGTGCTGAACGAGTCTGTCCGTCTACGCCAGTTACCAGCTCGCAGATTCGGCCTTTAAACCATTTTCCTTTCCTTTGTTCATCGGGAAACGTGACAATATCGCCTATTTGTAATGGTTTGGCCGGTTGAGTCCACTTCTCTCGTTTAGAAAGCTTTGGGAGATACTCAGCTATCCACCGTCGCCAATATTGTTGTGTGATTGCCTGGGCCCTTTTCCAATCGGACCGTACCAATTCTGTTTTGGTGATATCTGAGATATTCGGCTCTGCCTCGCCGGAAACAACCTAGCAAGAAATGAGCTGGAGTTAGGGGCTCGTCATCTTCTCGTTCTAGTGTTAAGTGAGTCAATGGTCGATTATTTGTTAGGAACTCTATCTCAGTTAGTATTGATCTGAGAACGTGTTCTTTATAACTCTCAGCCATGGGAAGCAGACTCTTGATTTCTCCAACCATTCGCTCCCACGCACCTCCAAAATGAGGGGCGCCTGGTGGGTTAAAGATCCATTCTATGCCTTCTGAGGCACATCGATATCTTATTTGTTTCATCTCATTGTCGGCTCCGACAAAGTTGGTCCCATTATCGCTGTATAGGAAAGATACCTTTCCTCTTCTGTATTGCAAATTTTTTAAGCAAACAATAAAGGTGCTTGCCGTTAGATCAATGGCTATTTCTATATGGATTGCTCTTGTGGTTAAACACGTAAATATAACACCCCACCTTTTTTCTGACCGTCTGCCTATCGTAACGAATAGGGGGCCGAAGTAATCTACTCCACAATGCGTAAATGGTTTTTTAAACACTGCTGTTCTACATGTTGGCAGTGGTGCCATTATTGGTGGGATTGGTTTAGCTCGTGCGTTTTTGCAGTATTGACATTTGTTTATTACGTGCTTAAGACTGCTTCTGAGATCTATCACCCAGAATTTTTGACGAACTGCAACCATCACTGATTCGCTCTTCTGGTGGTAGTACCTCTCATGATAATGTTGTAGGATAAGGTTTGTAATGTGATGCCCTTTTGGTAGGACAATAGGGCTACGTGCGTTAAATTGAAGAAATTTAACGTGTTCAAGTCTTCCTCTAGAACGCATGATCCCATCTTGGTCCAACATAGGGCACAGGCACCTAACTTTACTGCTGCCATTAATCGGGTTCTTCAATGAGAGTTGTATCATCTCCGTTTGAAAGCTTTCCCATTGAGCCTTTTTTATTAAGTGGCGCTCAGCTAAGTCAAGGGTAGCTTTATCGATTGCTGTCGAAAATGACAGGGATTTAGCCTTACTTTTTAACCAATCCAAGTACTTTAGTGCGTACGCTACCGATCGTTTTAGACGGTGCCAGTTGGAACACCATTCGACGGAAATGGCGTCATAATCTATTCTTTCCACTGTTCTCGAAGTGTTTACCCTTTTCCGGTCTTCAAATGTGTCCGGAATGTCTGGTGTTAGTGTTTTTATTTCTAAATTTTTGAGAAAGTCGGGACCATTTAACCATATTGACTTTTTCTTACAAGTTTTTGTAGCTTCGTCAGCAGGGTTTTCTGCAGATGCTACCCAGTTCCACTGCTTCGGAGAGTTGAACTCCAAAATTTCTCCGATTCTCAGGGCTACGAACTGATTATATGTTCTAGGCTCTGAGTTAAGCCAAGCTAGAACTGTTTTTGAATCGGTCCAAAAGAAATCTGTTTGAACCTTTAACCGCAATTCCCTCTTGATTGATTCGTTTAGGCGAGTGCCTAGCACTGCCCCTTGCAATTCAAGCCTAGGGATCGACAGTGGTTTGGTAGGAGCGACTCTTGATTTTGCGGCCACGATACTTATGTCGATGCCTAAGTCGTGGACTGTCCTAAGATACGTAACCGCGGCAAAGGCTTTTTCTGACGCGTCTACGAAAGTATGGAGCTCCCTGATCTTTACGTTATTTCCAATCGAAAAACATCTAGGTATAGATATGTTGATCGAGTTTTCGATTCGGTTTATCCAGTTTTCCCATTTTTCCTTTATGGACTGTGTGATTTCGTCATCCCAGTCTAGTTTAGTTTTCCAAAGATCTTGCATCAAAATTTTACCTTCAACAGTAATGTTGGCAAGATGACCTAGAGGATCGTAGATTTTCATTATATATGAGAACATCTGACGTTTCGTTAATTTTTTAATATCTGCCTTTTTAAACTTGTAGGCAAAGACGTCAGACTCTTTGTCCCAAATCAATCCCAACACTTTATCGAAGTTTTGATTTTTCTCCTCTATGCCAAGTACACTTTTCTCAGATAACCTGTTGGTTGGAATGCTTTTCTCTACTTCTTTTGAGTTGGAAAAGAAGTTTCTCATAAAGAATTTAGCATCATCATGTATTTTACACACCTCCGAGATAGTATTCACGGCTGTATCAATATCTGGATAACTATCTAGGTAGTCATCTACGTAGTGATTTTCAATAATCGCTTTTACTGCCTGGGGATAAATATTTTTGTAACGCAGTGCGTTCTCGTTCTTCACAAACTGAGCACAAGTTGGTGAACAAGTTGCCCCAAATGTCATCACTTGCATAACGTAAACTTGAGGAACGTCAGAAGGCGATTCTCGAAATAGAAATCTTTGAGCGTCTTGATCTTCCCGTCTCACCTTTACCTGGTGATACATTTCCTTGATATCTCCTGAACAGCCTATTTTGTGTTCCCTGAAGCGGACTAGCACTCCGAACAGGGACGCAGTAAGATCTGGGCCGGAAAGAAGTTGAGAATTAAGGGATATATTTTGATTTTTTGCAGCCGCGTCGAATACTAAACGTGGTTTGGGAATGGGTTTATTATGGTTTATCACGGAAAAGTGGGGAATATAGTTTATTTTCCCGTTCAATTGCAGCAGTTCCATTGGTGTCGCCTTACGTGCATATCCCTTTTCAATGTATGCGTTTATTTCTTTATGATACCATGATTTTAAGTTTGGATCCCTTTCCATTGCCTTCTCTTGACTTTTTAAGCGCGTAAGCGCTTGTCCGTAACTATCTGGCAATTTAGGATTGTCGGTTTTCCATACTAAACCAATTTCGTATCCGTCGCCAGTATTTTTAAGCGTTTCTTTCATAATCTTTAACGCTCTTTTGTCTTCTTCAGAGGCACGGGTTGGAGTAGGTTTAACTCCAAATTCCTCTGTAGAAAAGAAACCACGCAAGATTTGCATCATGTTCTTGTTTTCTTCTTCGTACGTCTCTGTCATCACAAATGAGTTCTCTGTGACATTTGGCGTATTCGTTCCCCCAAAAATGACCCAACCAAGCCTCGTTTCATGGGCAATTGGTTCGTTTGGTCTACCTTCTCGATATTTTGCACCATGGCAAAGATACGAATGTGGAAGGCCTAGTAGCACGGTAGGCCTCGCATCTGCATAGCTAGAGATACTAATGCCTTTCAAATGTTTAAATTTTCTTTGCAAAAACGGAGCATCTATGCTTTGAACGGGAAGGTTAAGTTCCCTTACACTTCTGAGACCTTTAACTTGGAATTTTCTTTTGTTAGCTCCCTCTACTGTTATGGGAACTATCCTACTTTCTGTCTCTTTTTGAATGCTTCCGTCCGTCCAGGAGAGAGTTAGCGGTCTTTTTGGTCCGTGAACGTTTAGTTCTTTTCGGACACTTTCCAAAATGAGGCTAGTTGAAGAGCCAGGATCCATGAATGCATAAGTTTCGAATTTTCTTTCATTGTGGTGCAAAGTGATGGGCACGATCTGATAGAACAGATTATTCTTTTCCTGATGGCAATTTATTTTGTTTGTAGGTTGCCCTTCTACCAGATTTCTTTTATGAAACATACTATGATGCCTTTTGCCGCAACCGTACACATTACATTGTGGTGGTAGGCGACAGTTTTGGGCGTTATGGTTGCTGTACTTGCAGCAATTGGTGCAAATTCTATGCCGAATGAAAAGAGATAATTTTTCATCGGGCGTCTTACCGTTCAATTGTCGGCAACGAGTGGTTTCATGAAGAAATCCACAAATTAGACATATCGTTTCCTTTTCTGGCCCTTTATGACGATGCTGCATGTTTTGACGGTTCGACCTTTCTTGTTTGGCTACTCCTTCGTTCGCGGCCAGTATAATGGCCAGTTCTTCAGAGGGTTTCAGCCATTCTGCTAGGTCTTCTAGCGTAAGATTCTTATTATCTTGTTTCCTACTTATTGTGTGTTTCAACCATTCGTTCCGAAGTTCGGTTGAAAACCTTGATGTCAAATCGTTTAGCAGCCTCTGATCATTCAAAAAACCTTCTTGTTTCAACAACACCATGTTATCAATGAGATTGCGCAAAGCGTTGGAAAATTCTAAAAATGCTGAGGGATTATCTGTCGTTATGTGCTTTACTGCTAGTAATTCTAACAGTAAAGACTTGTAAATGCTTTCAGCATTTCCAAACATTTTGTCGAGCCTGTTTAATACAAGCGGAACGTTTTCTGGGTTAAGCATTAACCCGCTAACCGCACGAAGTGCTTCGCCTTTCAGATGCCTTTGCAGCCTATTCATGTTTTCTAAATTTGAAAACTTACAGGCCCGGGAAGTTTCTTCGTAGGCTTGTTTAAATTGAGGCCAGCATTTATAGCTTCCATCGAAATCTGGAAGCTTTGAAAGTGTTACTTTCGAGTCCTTAGAACACAACGATTGAACCATTTTGTCTAAACTCTGAGTTAACAGTTTTACGTCTAAACTTGTCATTGGTTTTTCATTGACATCTTCTGATTTTTTGTTTTGTATCTCTTCTTGTAGCCGTTTTAGCTCTTCTTCTATTCTTACTTTTTCTTTTTCTTTTTCTTCTTCATTTGTCATTTTTTCTTTCAGCAGTTTTTGCGTTTGCATTAGTGCTGACCTATATTCCTGCCGTTCAACTTCCCTATCTTTACACTTTTTGCATAAAAAATCTTTAACAGGTGATTTTATATCTAAGCATGACAAATGAAACCACCTGTCGCAATCAATACAAGTTATCAGTTTCCCTATCTCATCTGGGTTCGTGCATAATTTGCAGTGCCCATTCGGATTCTTTTTAAAATCATATTCCATCTTGAACTCACCCTGGTTCAGATCCGCTTCAGCAGAGTCAACTCCTATTCGGCTGGTCAGGGACGGCTGGATCGGGAGTGATGTCTTCACTGCTGCTTGTTGGTCTTCTCAGGATCAAATACGACGTCTTCTGTATTACGTGCCGGTTGCCCTCAAACCGAGAACGATGGTTGACTCAACCGGAACGATGTTTTCTTAGCGGTGGGTCGGCGGTCATACACACGACGGTCATACACACGATGGATACACTCGTCACAATTAATTTCATCAATTTGCTCTTCCTACGTTGCACTGCGTCGGATGCCTTATGCAATATTTAGCTCGCGGCACACGTGTTTCGTTATGCAGACTTTTATAATCACGTTTCGTCGGAGTTAACGTCCGATACTTGCGACGCACGCGTTTTACGATAACTGTTTTTTTTTTTTTTCAACTGGCGCTAAACTGACGGTGTCATGTTGTGTTGCGAGAACGGATGCACCTTTCGAAGCTCGCGGCGTACACGTATTGGTCACCTTTTCACTAGTTCAGCATTTGCCTCATACGTTGGCAGTATCGAGTTCACTTTCGATTGCGTCACTTCACTAGCGGTAATGACCGCGTTCTATTCACTGTTGTGTCGTTGCACTTACAGTTATTTTGCACTCACTCACCGCCGAGGCGCTTCTCGGGTTTTGCTTCGTCGGCAACTGGTGCGTGGCCCTTCTTCCTGGGCTGGCTGTCGTATATCGGCTACGCCGGATCGTCGTCCGTCGCCGTTGTTTCACTATCACAACCCTGCTTGGGTTGCTGTGGGGTCTATTCACGCCTCTACGGGCTTGTTACTACTTCGGGTTTTTATTTCCCGATTTATTTGACTACTTGCCGAACCGTTGGTTGATGCGTCCTCTCTGGAGCCACCATATGTCGCGCACACGAAAGTGTCTTTCGGAGCAGCAGCTTAAGACAGGCACAGTACACGCCGACTTAAGCACAATAATGAACGCACCAACTGGTTCTTGGCAAGTAATCGATTCATTAGTTTATTCAATTGATTTTATACTCTAAAAATGCTGACCGTCGTCGATCAGCATATTTTTCTTAGTCTATTCTTCTTAGCCTATTTTCCATTTAATCGTTAAACCAGCGCGCATCGCTGGCGCGTTGCATAACGTAGCTAGTCAGCATTTATTGACCTAGCAACGCTTTGTTTTTTAAGCCTAAATTGTCGTCAGCGACACTATCAAAAAACATATGGATATGTCTAATAAAGAGAAATCATGCATTGCGATTTCGCGTACATACTGCAGATAATTGTTCTATAACATAGGTCCATTTTGCCCCATGTTCCCTTACCATCACTCCACTCCCAAAAAAAAAAAAACTTCATCCTCCCTTGTCGCAGGACTTTGTGCAGGGCCTCTTGGGGGAACGGGGAAGCTTATCTACTGCGGTTCCGGTTGTGATCCACTTTGCGCCGGTCGCGCTTTTATCGACACGCTCAATTCGGGTCGGTTGTTTAGCGATTTGTAATTTGATACTCGTCGATAGGCTGCTCAAATGTCGCCAAATTGACTGTACGATTCCCTTTTTTCCCATCAGACTAGATGGGGCACATAATGTGTATGGTGGTTCTAATTTTATATCTGCTGCCACACTAACCGAACCGACGAGGGAGCACAACCACTTTCCTAACTCTGTCTGTCTGGCTGGCAGCACAATCATTTGCATTTCTGTGCCCCAGTGGTGGGGAGCATTATGCGCTTGTTTGTTTGCAAAGGAAATATGTACGTTGATTTACTTGTGCGATCAAATCGATTCCCCACGGGGCTCTCTTCGTTTAAGTTTTATGCGCCCCTGTCTGACATATTTTCTGACGCTTTTGTCCATTAAAACAAATAAACTCTCTCCCCCCATAATTTGTCCAGTGTGCGGGAAAATAATAAAAACCCATGCGCCGTAAAACGATACACGATGGCGGGGAGAGGCGCGGCAGCAGTAGTAGCTGGGTCTCCACGCGCATTTGGTGCAAAACTGGACATTTTCCTTCACACACAATGGACAAAATGTGTCACAGCAGCAGCAGCAGCAGCAGCAGCAGCAACACGAGATGTGAGATTATACAATTTTTTGTTTTAATTTATTATGGTGCCGATTTTTATCTCTGCTCTATTATTTTTAATGCGTCGCTGTATTGTGTTTCGCGCTGGAGCCATGTGCGCATCATGTTTTACATCCTCGATGCAAATGAATTGGCGACGGTGGCAAATTTTTGCAAAGGCGGGCGTTAATTTTTATTAACTCACACACGACTGCTCCACCGCTCCGTTACTGTTGCAAAATGAGCGTTTTTTCTTCTTCTTTTTGTTGCAGGCTTTAGCAGCTCAATGCATTTGCTATTTTAATCCTCCTGTCTTACGGCTATATCCCAATCCGTCCGCCTCGCTATGCTAATTGTATGCCCCCCCCCCCCCCCCTGTCTGTGTCTCTCATAAACGCGTGGGATTCCTGCGCTCCATACAAAAAAAAGCGGCGTTAAAACCCTGCACCACCAGGCTTAAAAATATGTCCTCTTGCCCCACATGTCCCACGCAGACTCCTCTCCTCACCACCGAGATCGATCCATCATCCCGCTTCTCTCGCGGGACTCTTGTAAATCATCGCTTTTACCAATCTGCATCGTTAATCATAGCCGATGAGGACCAGGACCGGGGAAAACCAGGGGTGTGAAACGGGAATGGCATGTTTGGCATTTTCAACCTGGCTCGGTGTCCGAGTGCATGTGATGGATGTGCATTTCCCCGAAGCGCTGAGATCAAAGCGAATGCATGCTGCATGCAGGGGGGCGGACAGAGTTGAACGTTAATTAGGCCATTCCGGCCAGCGTAAATAGTAACAAACAGGACGAATAGTTTCAGAGTCGTGTCTGTCTGCATGTGTGGGGAGGGGGGGGGGGGGAGGAAAGCCCAGCCATTGGAAAATAGTCAGATGACACAAGTTTCGCTCAGTAATTAAAAGAGAGACAGGGAGTGGAACTGCATTAACGCAACGGTTTGCTGTTTCGCTGCAAGGTTCAATAAGTCCGTTTTTTATCAGCCAAGGGAGGCTTTGCGAACGCTGTGGGAATGTTAACACTCTTCTCACCACGGGTTTGGAATTTCGTTTTCCAACCGCACGGTGCACAAACATGGATTTTCACTCAGCTCACTCTACGGTGGTTTGCACCGAGGCGTGTGTCTCTGCTCTGCTGGGCGGGAGGGAGGGTTCCTGTTTGGACAGCGAAAACAGACCACTGGAACCCAAAACTACGCAAACCGTTCGGAACAGAAACGGAGCGCACATCTCTCAACCAGCAGAATTTTCCGTCCGTTTGCGGAATCGCCTTTTTGGGGGTGGGCCAGCGCACTAATGTTCCCTTGCACTCGCGCGGGTTTGTGTTTGTCTTGTTTGTTGTTTTCAGCGATTGGATGGTTCCGTTTGCCACACGCATTGATCCGTGTGTGATCGATTCCCCAGAGTTGCGCGAGTTGAGGAGCGCAAATGGGCCGTTTTTGTTGGCAGATTTACTACTGGATCGGTTGGGGGGTTTTTTTCGGAGAGTGCCTCGTTTCCGATGGAAAATGGAGCGCACACAAAACAAAGGTGATGCAACTGCTGTGGTAATGGTAGAAGGGATGTCGAGCTGTGGTAATGGTGTTGTTTGATAAAGCTCCTCGAGTCAGCGAGTTGCTTGTCTAAGGTTTCAAATCCTGGGGTTGGGGTACTTTTTGCACTTAAAATCAGCTAATTATAGCTTTTATTTAGAGTGATTTGATTAGTTTACATTGACACGATAAAGAACATGTATCTAATCATGAGGTTTTACCCAAATTTCTATCAAATTATCAAGAAAAAGGTTAAAAAAGCAAAATACGAATAAAAAGTTTTTTTTCTATGGGATCGTCCATAAAGAACGTAACGCTAAAAATAATATGTGTATTACACCTCCTCTATCTAATAAAACAAATTGTAAAGGCCGGGGTACATTGTCCGTACTCGCTACTGTAATTTTGATTTTCACTAACGCATCTGACGGCGGCTGAACGAAGTATTTTGTCAAACAATTTGGAGGCGCTTCAGAAAATATGTTTTTTTTGCTTGTTTTTTACTTAAATCGAACGAGGACGCGTTTTTGAAAAGGTTACATACACATGTTCTGCACGCATTGCATCTAGTTTTGCATCGAAAAACAATGAAAATAATACTTTATTTTGAGATCCGGCAAGACCATTCTCTCGATGACCAAAAAAAGCTTAAACCAGCCAGATGCGCTAGTGAAAATCGAAATTACACTAGCGAGTACGGAAAATGTCCACCGGCCTTAATGCGTGTGTCTCTTTCTCTCTTTCCCTTTCTCTATTTGTCTCATCCTGCAAGCGTTACGTAATTTATGGATTATTCTTCTTCTTCTTTGGCACAACGACCGCTGTCGGTCAAGGCCTGCCTGTACCCACTACTAGTGAAGTGAGCTTGGCTTTCAGTGAATTATTGTTACCATAGCATGATAGTCAGTCCTGCGTATGGGAGCACGGTCTATTCGGAGCTTGAACCCATGACGGGCTTGTTATTGAGATGTTCGAGTTGACGACTGTACCACCAGACCGGCATTATGGATTATTACTAAGGGGAAATTCCCAAACTCAAGAAATTGTGCGTCATTGAAAACCGAATTTTGAAAACATCAAATGATAAGCTTTCCATTACTGAACCACTTTAGAAAATAGGAATATGATTCTATTTCCTCCATTTAAACCCGTTGACAAAACCGTTTTATGGTCGTTTATCGCGTTTATCAACCATTAGCACCGTTTCTATATTCCTCTCCATAATTTCACCACAAATGCTTCATCCACCAAGAAAATTATTGCTTGCTTGTCATAAAAAAAGAAGCGTCCCCTTCGATCGCTTATCTTGAGCTTGGAATCTTTTCGGGCCAAGATTTTGACCCCGGTGCGCAGCATCTTCACACCAGCACAGTAGTAGATCAAGTGCAGCTGGTGATGATTCGAAAGCAAAAGCGAGCTGCGACAGCGGAATCAGATATAAATCAGACAACAAACAACAAACCAACTAAAAAAAGGGGAGAGAAATGCCCCGTAACGGAAGCGTAAGTGGTGTGCATCGGCGTCCACGGCCCTCAAACGCCAACGGCACACAGGCCAGCAACAGGAACTGTCGATTGTTGTTTGCATTCCAAAGCGCCAGACAATGTAAACCATTTCCAAATTCCGAGCCCCCGTCACTCTCTCTCTCTCTCTCTCGCGGCCCTCGTGGTGTCTGAAGAAGATGAGGAAATGTTTTTTCTTTATTCCATCCCTTTTTCACTCCGTTCGGGGGGGCATATGATCGTACAAATAATAAATGATCATTCACAAAACGAAAGAAACTGTTTAATGTAAACAGTAGTTGAAAGGAAAGAAGAGGCGCACTGTTGCAGCTGTTGTCTTGAGCAGAAGGGATGGCCCCTACTCTTGGGCCATGTTTGTGGCCTTCGAGTGCTGGGTGTTGTGGGATGTGGATCATTGCCCGAATGTGACTCGAAGTAATGGGAATGGGCACTTCGCTTCCGACACACGCTCCAAGACAAGCAAACACACGTGAAGGTGTAATTATAGCTGATTATCAATATGTGCTTTATCTCCATACATGGAGTGCCACGGTCCAGCATGATGAAATTTCTTTTGTGGTAAATTAATCATAATTCAACTCACTTTTGTCTTTCTTTCCTTCTTTCCCAGTGGAACCGGGCGTGATGATCGTCAGGTAGCAGCGATCAACAGGAAGCGATCAGCCTCATCCTTCCACTCAGTATCCTCCAACGCTCTACCAGACGCATCAGGATCAAGAAGCACCCATGCGGTGTCCTCACGCGATCGCACCTCAAAGCAGTCGTCCCAGAAATCCTCATCATCATCATCATCCATCAGTCCTGGCAGCAAGAACTACTTCGAGCAATTACTGAACAACTATAAAAACAGTTCACCTTACTACAAAGAGTTGCACCAGGCGTCGAAAACTCCACAAACGAAAGCACTGCCATCGAGCAGCAGACGCAATCAGCGCAGTTCCGCTGAGGTAACGAAATCGAAAGCCTCACAGCAGCATCAGCAGCAGCAACAGCAAGGCATCGACGGTGACCTCGACTATCTGTACGACGACGAGACGGAGGAGAGCGTGCAGAACGATGCACCGGTCTTTGGCGGCACAATGTCTACGAGTACGAGAGCTCCAGCAAGTACTACTACGACCAGCACCACCACGACGACGACGACCACACCGAGAGCAATCCTGTCGGCGAGCAGCGATTCCGACGAAGCGAGTGGCGGCGGCTCGAACGATGGCAGTGCAGCCGATCCCAGCTACAGCTCGTACTACCAGAAAGCGTACGCAATCCACTCGAACCCACGGCGCAACGGCAACAATCGGTACAATTCGCTTACAAGGACGGCAGCAGCCTCACCGACGGCGGTAAACCATCACAGCAAGCGCCCGCACTTCGATAGGATTGATCCAGCCAAGCAAGTGGTAAGTCACAGTAAAACGAACACCATGCAAAACACCCTAGTGAACACAACTATTCAACCTCCGTCCGTCCCTCGTAAAATGATTATTTCTCGGGGCTTTACGAGTAGTTGCCGGACAAGTAGTTTATGACTTTTCACGGTGGCAAACATTGGAGTGCATTCCAGCGCACCACCACCCTTTGGTCGCTTTAGTCGGTTGGTTGGTAACGGCGTAAACGCTGAACGGCGATAATAAATCCCCTTTTCGCGCGTCTTCTTTGAAGACCTTCTGTTTAGTAGGGCCATCCACAGCGCGATGATGGGATTTCCTCCCGAAGAGGCAATTAATAAAGCGCGGCTGGGACGCGCATAACATTTCGCTAAAATTGCTTCAAGCTGCTGTGCCGGCGCCAAATTTTCGCCACTCGCCGTCGTCTGGAACGGGGGGGGGGGCTTTTTTCGGGCCACTTTCACGCAACCACCACCACCAGACAGACAGTGCGATGGGGATTAGCTCATCGCCGGAAATATTAGCTCTCGTAGCGTAGCAGCAACACACTCCACCGATTCTGTCTAGTAGGCCACGAACGTTTGCTTTGACATTTGTCGTTTGTTTTGATAAATGGGTGGCAAGGAAAGCCCCTCCCCAAAACACAAAATTGTGTGCAAAAAGAAAGAAACACAAGTGCAACAAACTCACCCATTGATACACTTTCATCTACAAGGGATGTTTGTGTTTTCGTGGGGTTCAACTTTGTTTTAAAACTGTTGGGATGGGGCAGAAAATCAAAGCAGTGGAAAAGTGCTTTTTAATCTAAAAACTTTGTCCCAGATTGGGGTGTGTGTTTGTTTGCAGAAGTTCATGTGGCTTTTCAGAAAGTCAAAAAGCAATGTCCTGAGTGTGTGTGTGTGTGTTTGGTGGGAGTTCATGAGATAACGATGGTCAGCTCGGTATCAGGTTAGCTACTAACGAGAAGCATCCGATATTAATGCTGTTGGTTGTCGGAGTTTAGGAAACCTAATTAAAAAGAAATTCAATCAGCTAACAAACCACGCGCCGGTCCACTGTTAAGCTGGTACAGGGGAGAGCGGGGCTAAGTAGAGCATTTTTGTACAGAGATATTTTAAACATTGATTTGGAACATGATCGTTGCAAGTCTTACATTGAGATTTTTGAAGCCTAGAAATTGGAGTTACTCCAAAAATAATTGAGGAATTGATTTTAAGCAGTGTCCCTTCAGCCCCACGATACTCTAAAATTGGTGTTTATCCGGTCTGTTAAGCAATAGAGTCTTAATATGGCCCTACAAAGTGCAAGTGTTTTATTCTTCTTCGTGTATGTGAATTCCAAGATTTCGGGTGACATTCCGACCGAATGAAATGATATCCCACCCATACCCAAACTGACGTCAAACTGCACGACCGGCCATCGAGACCGAGATGGATCGGAGTCATATTTTTAGTTCAAGCTATTTTCCACCATGTTCGGGGGCGGCACAACCATCTGGAGGTAATAGAAATTTCAAGCCCCAAAATTCCCAATTTCCCTCCCTCCTCTCCCAGGAGTCTTAGGGCGGGATGTTTCGTAATTTCGCAACGGCGCGTGTACATTCCCCAACTGTCTTTCCAGCTGGAAAATCAAGCATTTATCCACGCTCCACACGCTTTGGCACACAGGCTGGCAAGTGTTGCTGCTGCTGCTACCAACCAACCAACCGAAAAACAGAACCCGTGCGAAAAGCATCCTGAAGCTCTAATTTGATTGTAAATTATGGATAACCGAAGAAGAAGACGAGGGCCCTTGCTGCCCTGAGCCGCATGTAAAATTTATCGACAACACACACACACACACACACACCTGGAGACGCTCCTTTTGCGCCCATCTGTTGCTTTCCTTCTTTGTTGCTGGAGTTACCCTGGTCGAAGTGTTGCCTTCTTTCTTATCGCATCTCCAGTAAGGTGCTCCAAAAGAGCCAAGGATGCCTTTCACGGACTTCATGGACACAACACACACCCCACTCCCCACACCCCACAAAAGGGGAAGAGATTCCTGCTCGGGGAGGGTAGTAGTTAGAAGGTATTTTATGGCGCGAGTACGCGCGCTATTTCCCATTTCCACATCGGTAGGTACTGTCCAGCGCTCCCGCAATACCTTTATTGTTGGGTCTGGTGAATTGGTGAATTTGTTGTACATTCTCTACACGCGTCCTGCCTGTGCACATTCCTTACAGGAGGGAGCAAGGAGTGAGGATATAAAGAAATCATTGCATGAAATAAAGATGAGACGCGTCGACTTCTTTCCAGAGAGTAACATGCTTCTCTGGTGCGGTATGTTATTGGTATCGTGGTGCCCTTTTCCTAAGTGTTCGTCCTTCCCTCCCTCTCTCTCTATTTCGATTCGGTTCACCTTTTCTGCAAATGATGCAGCAATGAGGTTTGCATGAACCCGAGCCCGAGCCTGCCTGGGGCAAGAAATTTTGACGTAATCTTACAAAACTGAAAACCCCACGGACAATACTTCCTCGATCCCGGGGAACTCCATACACACACATACTCTACTCTCACAGCCCGAGGTCAATGGAATTGGACGGTGCTACCCGGGGAGCGAGCACGTAAACAACGAAAACCATTCATGAAATATTTATTAAAAAGAAAATTGTATACCGTCTTTGGGTGTTTTTTCCTTCTTTTTGGTTGGGGGGTCAGGACCACAACACACAACGACTTCAACAACGATGGAGGTGGTACCGTACACCGACCATGGAGGTTTTATTTTCGTGGTGGAACGTTTCGTGATAAAAGCTAACCCATCCCGCAAAGCAAAGGATGGGGATGGGGGTTAGCTCTTCCACGTCGTCTTGAATGAAGTTGCCGAAGCCATTCATGCAGGCTCCGGTCTCTCGATCTCGATGTACCAGGCACAACACAATAAAAGCTCTGTTTTCTGGAACAGTGAAAACAGAATGAACCACAAACACAGTACGTGACCCTTCCATACCGTCTTCTTCTTGCCCAATCCCAACCTCAACGTGTGGAGCCGCACAGCGCTGGGATCATCATTTCGCAGGCCCGAAAACCTTTCGACCCCGACACAGAGAGTCGTGGCAGAGTCAATGTATTGTAATGCAAACGGGATGCGCTCCGTAGGGCAGGTTGAAACACACGCATGTACCCACACCTTGGTTAACCTTTTCTTTTCCTCGGGATGAAGAAGAGCAAACCTTGTGCGATTGCGACCATTCGGAAGTTTATTTTTATACATCCAGTGTGACGACTTCAACGTTTACTGTAACTGTACCCCCCTCCCCTTCGTAGACGCGTGACTTCCATGTTGATAGGCTCGGTGGACAAAGGGTCCGATGCAGGGGAAGATGGGTTTGTTCGGGTAGGAAATATACGAATTAAATTGTTGCGGTTGCGGATCACGAGATATTTGGGATTTTCCACTTTTCCAACTCTATTTTCAACCACTGCTGGGCTTTTCCTGCTTAACTTGATTTCTGCCTCTCTTGGGCATCCTGTGTGCGTTTGACCGTCGTCGTCGTCGCCGCTGCTTCATGGCCACCTGTTGTCCCATCCTCCTGCCAGGCATCGTGGGGCACACGGGACAGCGGCGACGTTTCAGCGGCGTGTAGAACGCAATCTTCACGTACGGTAGCTTCTGCTCGTCCGTCATGTGGCGCCACTGGGCGGCACCTTGGCGCACCACCTCCACCACCGGGAGGTGACAATTTTTGCGCCGAAAGTCGCGCAGAAAGTTCAGGTACGGGTTGCGGGTTTGCTTTCCCGGTTTGCAAACTCCAGCACCACTGCTGCTGCTGCCTCGTGCCGTTGACGCATCCGGTGGTGGTGCGTTCGTTTCCCGCTTCGTTTTATCTTGCCTGGATGCCATTGCTGGGGTGGTATGAGGTTTGAAATTTTGAAAACGTTCGAAATACAAAATTAAATCTTTCAGATGACTCAAGCAGCACGAAAGAATGCACGACATCTGCAGGGATGGGGCGATTGCTAAGGCGACTGGGATGTGATGTGTGAGTTTCTGTCCGTAGACAAATCTCCATAGCAACGCGTGTGTGAGCTTGTTTGGAGCATTCGGGAAAGAAGTCAAATTGTACCGGTGAACGGGTTGAACAGCCATTTAAAATGTATACCCGACTTCAATAATGCAAGAAATTGAGATTGAATTCCAAAAAGCACGAAATGCTGTACATCTTTGATGTTGCCTGCTCGGAGACCATTGGAATAAATCTAATCTAATCTTGAGGACCGTTTTCGATGATGAAGATGCCGACGACGCAGAATTCGATTAGAATAGGACCATGAGTAGAGTTCCTTCCCGGTAGTCATGCGTGAGTTTCGATGCAAAATAAATTTAAATAATTAATTTCATACACCGTTGGTCGATAGGTAATGACGAATGAAGGCTGCCCGCCGTTATCGCGGGAAGCCCCGAAGCCCAGGTTACCCACCAAGATAGATCAAATCATCCGTAAAGAATGTCAACCGGTGCGCAGGCACACGATCTCCGCCACTCCATTACTCATCGCCGTTGGGTCGATGTAGTAAGCGCTTTACGAGAGTTATGAGCCGACCGACCGTATAACCGTCCGTTCGCTCGTCCGTCAATGGATTGTGGCCGATTAGTAATTTATGGTTCATCACCATTTCATCCGTTACCGGTGTGGAGTTGAGGGATGGATGGATGGATGGCACTCTTCGGCAGGCAACTCGTTTGTGGTGCTGCAGGGTGGTAAAAACGGGTCTATCTGAGAGGCAATAGTGAGCGCGCAATTCGCGCAAACACACACGCTAGACACAGCAAACAGTCCATTTGTCATGTGCGATGGTCCGATACGCGGGAAAGGATGTTAGAGTAGTTCGAGAGAAAAGCCATCCATTCTAAAGCCAAGGTTTTTGTGTTGCGTTTGCCAGGGAATGGCAAGTTGGTTGTGGTCTGGAGTTTATATTGGAAGCGTTGGCTCCAAATTTAAAGACAATTATGCATGAAACTATCGTGCGGAGCATCCATAAATAACGTAACACTAAAAATTATAATTATTGATGGCTTAATCAGAACACTTTGATTTAAAATTTGAAATTTGAGCTTAATGGTAATTTATTTCTTTATCGAATTTGAAGGATATTCAACATCCAAATCGATCATTGTTAATACATTTTAAAGACAAATCATTTGGATCTAAACAACATTTTTCCTCGGTTTAATGGGTCTGTCAACCCCTGCCCAAGACGACGGGCAGTCTGTTTTGCATACATGACACACAGATGGGTTGGCTGGAAAGCCCAAGCACCACCATAACACCCCGGTCATACTCTAGCTCGGTCGCCTAGAGTTCGAGCTCTTCCATCTTTCCAAACCGTGCAGTTGCAAAAGAAGCTTCATAAATAAATTATGCGAAACACGCCACACCAGGGCCGGCAAGACCGAGGCGCGCACCGGCATGGCCAACATGGCGCATGTGAGTCACTTTTATCGCATCAACCTCGGGTGAGCCTCTGATGCCTGATGCCTGGTGATGATGGTGAATTGCATGGCTTGGCATGGCTGAGTAATTGCTGCTTTGCCAGATTCCTCCACACTAGAGCCCATCGGATCCAAACGACACACACATTTAATCCGCTCACTATTAGCATACCACCACCAACACCACCAACACCACGTAAATAACGTATTAAATTCAATTATACCACCTCGTTTGAGCGTAGTTCCTGTGCCTGTGGGTCTCTCTAGTTGGTTGAAAATATTAAGACCATTTGAAACAAGAAAAAAGAACGGAACATGGATAAAAAGGGAGCAAACCAGAGCCACAACAGGCACACACACACGGCCATCACAACACATTAGAGGAAGTTGGCCGGCAGTCCCGTCCATTCTAATCCCGGGGCGTTTCGCTAATGATGCAGAACGGGCAGCAGGAGGAGGACACGGCCCGAATCCCGGGGTTTGTCGCTTAATGCATCATGCATGAGTGCTGCGCTCGCCACGCAGAGACACCCTGTCGCGTGTTCTTGCGCGGTCTGCACATTATTATGCTGCTGCTGCCGGTGCTGCTGGTGCTGCTTTTGGCCAACTGGCCAACCGGTTCTCGTTCGGTCCGATGCGCACCTCCTAAGCATCATTTTTCTTCCTTTCACCCCTTTGCGTTCACGCTGATTAGCGTGGGGAGAGGGAGGAGGACGCCTTTCCATCCAGTGCGAAAGATATTAATTATGATGACAATAATGCTGTCCCCGTGAGGCTGTGAGGCGGGGGAAGCTTCTGCTCGTTGCAGATGTGACACACGCAGCAGGGGAGTTGGAATTTCGAGCTTTGGAAGTCATTTTGCAACATACTAGCCTTCTGTGTGGAGCTTTGAAGAGGACCGGGAGGCTCACACAGCAGGGGGGAGTGTTTTTATTTTTATTCAGCTTTATGTTTAGCATTTGAAATGTTCCTTAATTCGCTTTGACACACACACACACAGAGAAGAGCCTCTTTCAATTCAAATTCCGGGAACGTTTATTTCCTTCGTGTCTTGCAAGGAATTTTGCTTCATTGACACTTTTCTTTACATAATCGATGCCGTTTGTTGGGTGCAACATTCTCCACCGACACCCATCCCAGTACAGTTCATTGTTTTATGGCAAAGGGCGCCCACACACACACACAGGTCGTCGGGCACGGTTCAAATACCTCGCCGACAGGGGAAAACATACGCGAAAACCGCCCGCTTCGCTTCCTAAGCTTTCTCGAAGGTTTACCTCGGCGGTGATTCTGTGAACTGCTTTCCATGCCAACAAAGTTCATGCGTAGGAAGGAGCTTCTCGAGCAGCACAAGACGGCCATATATTCCAGACAGAAACAGAATGGTTTGAAGAAGAAAAAACCCAACTCCCAGGGAGTGGAAATCATTAAAAGTCACTCGAAGTGCGACAAAGCCGATTGTAATAAAAGATAAAACATCTATATAGACAGCCCGTATTAATGAGCTGCCATTGCCTTCCACTCGCATGTGGTACGGCCATAATGGCAACAACAAGTCGCGTACCAGAGAGAGAGAGAGGTAGAGAGAGGGGAACGACGCTCTTCCGCGAGCGATGAAGCAAATAGTAATGCATTTTTAATTGAAATCTTTATTGACACCCGATGTGCGCTTCAGCAGCTGGTGAAGAAGGGAGAAGCAGAGAAGCGGTTTGTGGGACCATTCCCTGCGTGAAAGTCACACACAATGGTTTACAATATCCTGTCTTAGAATTTGGAAACAAAGAATTGTACAAAAAATGTTATAAATAATAAATAAATCATTTGTTCAGCGTTTTACAATCTTATCACTCGTTCGTGATTAATGTTGTTAGTGAAAGGCTTGCTCACGAACAACCACAGGCATTCAATATTGTCAGTTAAGGTCGTATTATATACTCAACCCATAAATAAACGTTTTCATTTTTAGGTTTAAGAAGAAACATGAAGATTTTCAATACATTTCTTCTCCAAAATATAGCTAATGTTTTAGCCAAATGGTGTACGAAACGATTGTTTGAAATAGTTCAAGTAATAAATTCACAATCTTCAAACTATTAAGCACTTCATCAAACGCTTTCATTCTACGTTCAGACGTTAGCCGTTTCAAGAATTACTTAAAGTTGCTCTAGAAATACTCAAAAATAATCATTGAAAAAATGCAGATTTTTGCTTCGAAAATCAAGCAAAATAGAGGTCCTTTAAGTGGAATTGACGCTAATAACTTTGAACACTGATGCTTTCTACTCCCAAATAATTAGAAAAAAATATATATAAAACTGATCAGCAGACTTAAAAGCACCAACAGCAAGTGTGGAACGATAACAGAAAAATGAACGGTTTCTAAAAAAATAACCGTGAAAATTGGCTCAAAAACCAACTCAAGCTTTTTGGGGAGTCCACAGAACACCGTGCTTCCTTATCTATCCTCTATCAATTGCAGATGTAACGTTCGCTCCACGCCGTGCTCACACAAAGCACTACACACAAAGGAAAATTAAGCGATGAAATACCTTCCCGTCGTACACACAAGAGTTAAAAAGCTTGAGCTTCCTTGGGGCGCGTTGGTGCGTCGGTGGTCGGCGCAAGAAAGCAAAGCGCAAGGCGGCCACTGTTGTTGTTTCGCCACCATAGCAACACCACTGCAGCCACCGCGCTCTTGATCAACCGATTTAGCAAAAACACACACTCACAAGCACACACACTCTAATGCCTACTTGGTCGTGTCGGTGGTGGCAGGTCGTTTCAATTGATTGATTTTGATTTTCGCTAACGAAGTGGTACCACAGCAGCAGCCATCCGGCAGGAGGTGACGATTGGAAGTTGATGAGGAATTAGAGTTGAACTCTTATGCGACAGAAGAAGGGAGTAAGTTTTGGGGAGAGGGGGGGGGGGGGGAGGGGGGTTTATGGGGGTGAACAACACCTTCTCCGATTCGCATCGCGCACCCTCAAAATCCAATCGAGTGTCGAGTTGTTTGCGTATGCTGATGAGAGACTGTGGCGCTGGGCGCGCGGCGCCTACAAGCCTACATGATTCGCGCGAGCAAAGGAACGGGGGTTTTCGATACAAAAAACCGGGGGCTTACGGTGGGGTGGGAAGGCGATGGTGGGTGGGTTTTTCACGCCTGATTAATTGCGAATAAGTGAAGCAACCAGTCATCCGGCTTTCAACCACCATTCCTTTCCCTTGCAGAAAAGCAACAAGCAATATGCTGCCATTTTCCAATAGGAAATGCTCCCCATTAAATTTCCCGTGCTCTTTTCCACGAAACCACGTAGGAGGAGAAGGCGGCACCACCACTGCCAGGGCACAAAATAAACAATTTTGGAGCGGTGAAGACGCTGGCTGAGAGACAAACTTGTTGAGCACCAGAAGCAACTGGCAATAACTTTCCAACCGATACTGTTTGGCCAACAACGACAACGACAACAACGAAGAGGACGACGACGACGAATGACAAACTGTTTGTTTACGGCGCACGCGAACGCTGTTTTTAATGCGTTTTTTTTTTTTTTTGTTTGACTGGGGGACGTTAGGCGCACAATCAAACAAAACCAGTCGCTCCCACCAACCGAACAAATCGTTGTGTTATCGTACGCGGTCGTTGAAATTATTATGATCACCGGTAGGATATTTTCCTTGTGCAAGTTGCAGGTTATTTACGGCGCTCTTAGTTATTGGAATTTGGCTCCCACCGAACGCACCCGCGAAGAGGCGTGAAGTGCGTGAAAAATGACGTTCCCAAGAACACCCTCCACCCACCGAAGGCAGCCGAAATCGGTGACCCACTGTGTATGTGTGGGTGGCACAATTCTTTGAAATCATGGGATGCGATCCTTCTTCCGTTGCCACGTGGGAAGCAGGCTGATGAGATGAATTGTTCTGATGGGTTGTTTTACCATTTATTCCCTTATGCTTATGCTTTGTGAACACACACAATTTGGCTTTGATGTTACGAAAAAAAAGAAGTAAGATTTTATTGATGCGCCACGCGACTGATTGTGACACGAGGGGCGGTCTTCCTGGGTCCAGGATGAACCTACACGAATGAATGTAACCGATTGGCAAGAAGGGAGCGCGAGACAACGCTTTGAAAGTGATTTGCCCTGCGAACGCTTATGCTAAGACAATAATAATCATCGCTAATGGGGTTAAAACTGTACCCGGGGAGGTGGGAGATTATGAAGATGGATTGTCACCCGTCATTCTATCGGCTGTGGATTGTTTGTTCTGTGAGGCATTTGCGGGGACGATTCGGTCATGTGAATGGCAATTATTATTCACAACACCTTCGCACCAACAACAGCAGCATTTTTGTTGTGTAATTGATGGAGTAGGAAAGGCAATGTAATAAACGCAATCGCAATCATACTTTGTTGATCGAACGCGATAGTGATGGATGCATTAAAAATAGCTTCATCAATTAGAGATTGTATTTCATTCTAAGGTGTTGATTCACCGTCAACCGCCCGTAGAAGCGAGCTCTTTGGCAAATTTATTGATAAAACGATCGCCAGGGGTTTAATAAGATGCTGGTTTACTATGCTCTGAGCGTGATGATCATATCAATTAGTAGTTGAGAATTATTTACATCGTAAAAGTCACGTTATTTTAGGGATGCTAGACATTACATTAATAAAAGAATTGATGTGGTAATGGTTAACAATTATTGAGCTCAGCGACCAATGTGATCCTAATCACAGTATATGGGATGTTAAATATAGAAAAGATTCAAATTTATTTACCTTAATATCTATCATTTTCAACGAATAAGTCTGTAATTTCCAGTGATATCGTTGAATTTAACAATTCTGGGTTTTTGTAGCTCTATGCCGGATCTCTCCAAGAACAGCCTGGTGATATCGCATGCATTCCGGACCTCCTAGAACGAAAAATAAATAAAAACAAAATAAAAAAAGAATAAAACAAAAAGCCCTTATGCCCCCATTTGCCCTTATGCCACGCTAGCTGCAACACCCAACGGTGAGAATTAGTTTTCCCTTCACGTTCCCCCTGGAGCGGTGGGACCACAGAGCCAGACCAGGGACAGCAAGAGATTTGTAAAATATTCATTGCAAACAACACCGACACCACCCGCCGAACGAATGGTTTATTGCAAACCCATAAAAGGATGTCACAACAGCCCCACAGGGTGAGAAGGGGACGATAGGTCGCAAAAAGATTGACCGCCCTCCTCCTCGCTGCCGGGAGCTCTCTAGGTGTTTGAAATATGGGCGCCCAGTTTTTGCGCCAGCTTTGTGTAGGGGCGCTGAAGCCTCACCGTGCTGTCTGGAGGTCATCACTGTCAGCGTGTGTTTCTGGGTGCGATAAATTATCCTACCCTCTGACACACTCAAATGCTGGAAAAGGGGAGCGGGGGGGGGGGCACAACACACGCCAGCATTGGACAGGAATCGCAATGCCAAGCTGCTACCGCCGCTGCTGCATGTTCGTGACGCGCGCCGAGTTCCGTGACTGTTCCCTGCTGACTTTCCTTCGTCGATTCCCGTTCTGTAGTAACGTATGGTAGCGATTTTGTCGCAATCCGTGCAATTCCTAATCATGAATGCAAAAAGCGGTGTCCACGTAGAAATATGAGCCAACGGGTCTCAGTTCGACACCGGGGAGAATGCGCTTACGGCTAGGCTAGAAGCGCTAGTTCGTACCATTCATATTTTACGCGATTTCACACTTTCCGGGACTCCGGGAGAGAGAATGGAGGGAGCGCATAAACGAACATGTGTTTGGAATAAATTGTGAGGGTGCTGTCATGCACGCGCGCTATCCTTCTTCCTCACTGACCGATATATTGGACTATGCATACACTGCTACCACACACCTCTGCTGCCACAGATTTTGGGATTAAGTCAACCAGATGGAAAATCAGAATGCCGTCGATCATACTCGGCGGCGTTGGCGAGTGGGAGCGGTTTTGAATTGTTACCGACCGCAAAACCCAAACGGCAGAAGATAAAGATCTTTTTCTCCTCCGTGGACAACGTGATCTAGTTCTTTTTTTCTGGTGCTGGTTTAGCTGGTATAAGCGCATGTTTGGTGATCGTCTATAGTTGTCGTACACACGACTACATGACTCACATTCCAGGGCCTGACAGGGACACACGAAGTTCATGAACGACGGATTATGCGCCGGAGGTCGTCAGTCCATGCTGAGGGGAATAGAATCGGGGCGCGCCATGAGAACAAGCCTCGATCGTTGGTACAAGATATGTCTCTATTTATCTTTCTAATATGATCGGAGTAAAGGCACAAAGTATTGTTTAGGAATAGAGTCTTTACAACCTGTCGTAATAACCAGGTAGCGTAAGGCACCTCCAACACAGGTGGTAGGCTTGCAGAATTACTGCTTTTTTGAAGAACTTAAACGAATCAGTTAATTCTTCTAAAAGAACTGAGCGAGAACGACAGTTTTTTTTTTGCTCTTCTTTACAGTATTTGAAGAGGTCTTGAACTACATTAGCCTTTATTACACATCGACAGTTCATCGTTCGTTCATTCGTTCTATTAGTTCGTCCAACTACTTGTAGATGAAAACGATGAACTCTACTAAACAATTTGGGGAATATTGTTCATTTATCCACTCAAACTAAACCCGAACTGTCCAACTCACGTCAATTCTTCCCTTATCTAATCAGGTTCATTCGAAGTGGTTTGATTATCAAATCGACATTCCTCTCAACAGCAACCTTCTGTTTAAAGTCAATGAATCATGAGCCACTTAAAACGTCGTTAAATCCAGAGAGCAACCGTGCAGTGTTGCATCATCGATAGAATCGGTTCCGCCTCTTCGCACTGGTGGTGGTGGCACGTGCTTCCTTGCAACCGTTCGCTATTACCCTTTATTCTAGCCTGGTTAAGTGCATCGGTGAAGTGTTAATTTGGTTGCCGTCCCCTTAGCCGTCCCGACACAACCAATAAAAGCCATTGATAAACCGTTTAACAACACCGTGCGCTTCACACCCTTCTCCCCACGAGGCGCGATCGCGACAAGGTGTACAATTAGTGGATCCTCTGATTTGCGACCGAACCGGGTACGGAATGAGCTACACGATTTAAGCGAGTTGATCCAATGATCGGATGATTAGTATGGCTTACACACACCGTACGATCACCGCAGTGAGGCGATGATCGATCGATCGAAGCAATCAACAAGCCCTACTTCTGCACCGTCATGACGCCATCCACAGCTGATTCATAATTTACCCGCGTGTGAACAGAATCAATAAACGACTAAACTACTACTTTGTCACGGAGCAACAGGGGCGCGAAATTAGTGATTCGACTTTACCCTTTTCATCTGCGTCTGCGTCGTTCGGAAAAGGAAAGAACCCACCTACCGCAGAGGGTATAATTACTGTGGAATGCCCGCGCAGTAGCAAATATGATAATGAAGTACTAACAATATACTCAGATCTTCCGTTGTCGGAAACTCGATGTTGGAGATTGATTCGAATCGGTTTGGTATCGAAGTGACCATCGCAACGGTAGGCAAGGTGGCAGATTGTTGCTGACAAGACACTGTTGTTTACGCGGCGATGCTGCGTCGCCGTAGCGCTGTTCTAAGATAAGAGCAGCGAGCATAGAAGCGGGGCAGAGATTGAGTTGACCTTGTTGAGTTTTTGAGGGTCGTACGCGTGTGTCGCTTCTCTGTGTGTGTGTGTGTAGAACAACAAACCGCTATTGTCCCTTTTGACTAATAAACAGTAAATAAACGGATTATATTTGGACTTATTCTCGGTATTCGACCGCTTATAAATGACTCCAAAATTAGAGACCTTCGTTCGATTGTTCTGATAAGCAGCAGGAAGTGCCGAAATACCTTTCGTACGATGAACTGGAAAATAAAGATAATATATTGTGCAATTATTAATAATTGTTTATATTCGTTATCAAGATACAGTACTACAGAGAAACCACACAAAAAACAGGTAGTTAGAAAAGACATTCTTACCAATTTTGTTATTATAAAACTCCCCTCCAAAACTGCATCCGAGAGCGGTTTATCGATCGTAAAATATAATCGCCGTAAAGCTGCTTCGGCTGCTGCAGCGCACGACGCTACACACAACACACACACACACACCGCTAAAGACGGCAAAATATTTTTATGTTCCGCGAAGGCAAAAAGGGATTATATCGCATTCGTTTGCTGCCGGGGTTGTGCGCGATCGTAATAATCGTAAACTTTAGGCTTCCAAACAGCGTGCTAAAACACAGTCGGACAGTTGGATTAATGGTAGGGAAATAAAAGGAACAAAAAATGTATGAACAGTGATGTGTTCATTCAGCTCATATCATGGCTTCATTCAGTGTGACTGAAGTTGCCTCGAAATGGGTTTGGCTAGGGATCATAATAATCTTTCTAAATGTGCAACAAAGAAAAACAAATGCATAAAAGAATATGATGCATTTGCATTTCCATTTTCAGCAAGCACAAGCGTCCCTAAACTGCCGGTTGTTTGCACTCTCTTTGATCTCCGCTAATTGAATCGCGCTGAGAGAACAGAACACTTTCTTTCACTTTCCTTTTCAATGCGAGCGAACCACATAATAATAATAATAATTGAAACCAATCTGCAAACACATTCCCACATTGCTTTAAAGTGTTGTTCCGGCAGCAGCAAACCCGGACTGCCGCACTGCCTTTGTCGGTGAGCCAAACACGCCGGCTTTAATGCGACTTGGCACAACAACACAACATATATAAGCCAACAAAAACACGTTTTGGTTCCTAGCTCTCGGGAAGCTTAAAATTGAACCCAAGATTTGAATTCAAGGTGTGTCGAACAAGCAAATCACAACAGCTTTTCTTTCCCCGTTTTCCAAAAAAGAAATACGTTTGTCACACTGCGGACAACATTGCAGAGAGAAAGAGAATGGGAGACAGGGAAAAAAAGGGAAAACCGTACTCCACCGCTTTGTTGTACACGCTTAATCCCTTTACCCCGAAATCAAGCAACCATGCGGCAAACAGGAACATGCATGCGACAGGTCCGTATGCTATGGCCCAGATTTTGGTCCCGTTTCCCTACTAATCGATCAATAGCTTCGGTGTGAAGAGAGGGGGGAAATGAGAGGCTTGTGGGCGCAAAACATCCCTCCCCCTCTCCTCTCTAGTATGTTTTGACAGACGTCCTCCTCAATGCGGGTGAACCGTGCCGTAGCCGTGCCGCAGTGTGCATGCACATAAGTATGCAAATTGGATAATTCATAATAAACACTATGACTAGAGGAACGATTTTCACGGCTCGACGCCTTGTGCGCGCGCGTGGTGTGGTCCCGGCCCAACCGTTCCGCCGCAGAAATTGAGTGGGTGGCGTTATGCTTCATTGCCATTCACCGTCGATGGCCGGGACACTAGACACAACACGCTTCGTGCCGTGAATTACAGATCACAGAGCGTGTGTGAGCGCGCGCGCGCGCGCACGGAAGTGTTTATTGCTTGTACGCGATCGTACAAACGTAGCAACGAAACCAGCGAACTGCGAAGATATCCCTTTGGGTCAAGAATGAGTTAGTGAGTGTGTGTCTGTTTTTTTTTTTTATTCGGTATGAATAAAAAGATCTCACACCAAAAACGAAATCTCCCTCCCGCGGGGTTTGATATGCGCCAGCAACTGAGCGCGATCCGCGTTGGGAACGATGATCGTGCGATCGAAACAGCGCGGGATGTTCAACAGCTGTGCGCGCGTGGCCGGCCCAAAAGCTGTGCACCCGTATCGCCGGAAAGCAATTAATCATCCCGGTTTTAGTTAGTTCTCCACCGTGTGAATAATGAACGAATGGCGGCGGCGGCAGCTTGTTGGATTAGATCAGCAAAATGGAACCTCTCCATCTCTCTCTCTGGGTATCATTTCATCCTTGCGCTGTGCGGTACGAGCATTCCCGATGGTGTTGGATGATGCAATCAAGTTCTTCGCTTGGAGTTACGCAAGTGTCACCCTTCCCGGTGCTGCCGGCGAAAGGGGTCTAAACGAGATGATGAAAAATTACCCATCAATACATCAATCATTGGGGCCATTTGTGAACATTTCTCACAAAACGCCATTTGTGCAGGCAGCCTGTGCGAACCAATTAAGTAATGAAGGTGCTATCACCGGTGCGTGTTCGAATGGGGTGTTCCTCTACTGCAACCGGGCTCTCGTTAAGTTAACAGCCCCTTAAAAGAAAAGCGAAATTGCTTAGCCACCCAATCGGGACCAAGTAGGGCGCTGATGAAGCTGTCGACTGCTCCCCATGCTTCATGTTGGACGGAATAAATCTCGCCAGCTGCTTAGGGATGTACGGCAAACATCTCCACTCACACACAAACACCCATTTCGCAACCCAAATAAAGTCATATTCGCTTCTACGGAGGGGGACGAACAGCATCTCGTTTGCAATGTTGCTTGTTGCGGCCTGAAACGAGAGACACACACAGTTAAATAATTTACCATTTATCATTACCATGTTGCTAGTTGCTGGTGGCATTTGAAGCGCGTACCTTCTCTGTGTGTCTCTGTGTGTTTTTTTGACTAGAAGAAAAAAGCTTCTTTAAGGGACACTCTTCTAGTGCACACCGAGCAAAGCTTACAAAGCGCGGAAAGCTACCGCACTCCATTCCTGGTTTATTCATAACTGCCGACGGGGTGACATTTGTCGCTTTGGAAGATGGCTGACCCTGACCTAGAATGGTGCGTGGTTAAAGGGAGGTGTTTTAGTGCTTTTGTATGTGCTGTCTTTTGAAGAGTAATACTTACTTATGAATGATGTTCTTTATTCCCCCGTTGGAAGCCAAACTCAACTGCTTGTGCTGTTGCTGAGCGAGCTTGAAGCTTTTACTGCCGAACTCAGAAATGCGTCGTTTTGGTCGTCGCAAACACAAACTGTAAAATCTGTAAGCCGCTCGAAATCATGCGGAACTGTTTAGCATATTTATCGATTGATTGAACTTCGAAGAAGTAGTAGCTAGGAAAAGGGTTTGAGGGCACCTTATTACATCCCGCGTTGACATGCCCGTCTTGTCAAGCGAATAGAGAAACCTGCCACCGGATGACCGCGTAGACATGACAACTAGCGCACTAAGATGAAAGAGACGAAACACAGACTGGGTTCCACCTTCTCCTCCAGCCAATGGCTACTTTGTTGATGGCGCTACTGTCGCGGAGGGTTGATGAAGTCCCGCAGTTAACCTGTTGACAGATAAGACGACAAGGAGAGAGAGAGGGAGAGAGTATGACAGTAATTATCTACCCGGGAAGAGTCTATTACTGTAGACATTGCGTGGTATGTCGCACAAGACATGGTGGTCCATTCCGACGAGGTACGCATTACACAGCCGAGAAGTCAGACGGAAACCAGGCTCGTTCGTTACGACCGTTCAACCGGCATTCCTTCATCGTACATGACGGCAAATTGGAATGTTTTAGATTTTCCCACAAACCTCCGGCCACCGTTTTGCCACCGTCTCGTTCTTAGGTCGGTTAAATAGCCTTGCACTTGACATCATCATTGTGATGTTGCGACAGGGTGCCCTATGGCTCTATTTTTTGTTTGGCTGCGCCACCCACAAAAAAGCCGCGTGCTTCATTGAGCATGAAAGAGCCGCCTCGAGCGAGCAGAATCGATGGCAACCGAGACACACCGACGTGAACCCGCCGACTTTTGACCCCTCCCCCTCCCCCTCGAAAAAAACCTCAACTACATGCCGCTTCTCGGCAAACATCATCATCATCAAACGTCCTTTTTTGTTTTGTCCTTTTTTCCCGGAGTGGTTTAACAACTCTACAATCGCGGGGGTCGAGCGCCAATGGTACATCACAGACGACATATTTCGCGCATATACATATTTTCCAACCCAGACACCCAGAGCGGATGTTGATGCTCCGAACGGCGCTCATCCCTAGGCGAGCGAGAGGTTATATATTTTGTCGTGCGCGATTTTTTGCTCCCTGCTTGTTTCTAATATTTGCATTTTCCGACACGTTCCTCCGTCCTGCCGGGCTAGGACGATGGATTGGATGGATGGAATTTTGCCAAACCGTTTTTGCCTCTCGCTCCCAAAACCACCAGGGGTCGGTGGAAAACACGGACGGCACACTATTCGCTTCCTGTGTGACAGGTGTCGGAGCGAACGAGACAACCTGGTGGTGGTGCTGGTGGTTGATGTCGCTGAAAATAGAGAAAACAGTTCAGCAATGAATTTCGTTTCGCACGGTTTATGTATATGCTTTTACGGGTGGCGATGGGGATCACCGGTACCATATCATCCTCGCAAGGTGAATTGTTATGAACCGTGGCTCCCGACTGCACTGAGCGCAACGAACGCATATCCCCAAACGACTCGTTGTGAGAGTGGAATTTTTGTGTGCGATCAAACGACAACGGGAGGACACAATTTCATTTCACCTTTTTTATTTCCCTTTTAGACTGATACACGTTTTATGAAGCTTCGCAACAGCTGATCGTCGTAAAATTTCCATAACCACTATGACACACTGCCTCAGTGTGTCTTAAAGCCAACGCACACCAAACCGCTAATGAGTTTATGGCCAGTGGCCAAATTATTGCTGGTTTGAGATTTCAATTGCAGCCTTGAACTAGATTTCACTGCGCCCAACCACACATACACGCGCGATTGCATCAAACCTAAGAGCACTCACACGAAATTGAAACATGAGAAATTGAAGAACGTAGCATGAAGGGAGGAATTTCATGTCACAACAAATGGGTCGTAAAAGAATGCAATATTGAAATGGTGAAAGATAGATGAAAATAGCACAAAATTTCAACAATGTTAGTGCTAAAGGGAAGAATTTGTAAGGCAGAGAGTATAACTCTAGGGGGTTTGCATTAAATTGGTTTGCAAATTCGCCTGCAAGTATGCAAACTGTATGAACAATTGACTCAATTAGCGAAATTTTGCACATCCAGCATCTTGAAATTCAATTTTGATCCTCAAACAGAAACCAGATCGTTCAATCACACTAAGTAAACTGCTCTAAAGGTCCCCTTTGTCTGGTCAATGATCTGCTAATGCAAAAAAGCACAAATCATCCACTTTGTTGCTCCAATGGTAAGTGCGCTGTGCTCCTGCTGCTGCTGCTGCTGCTGCTACAAAGACCGTTCAAGAAGTTTTACCCTCCCGATGGATTTATTGCTCCATTATTTTTCAATCGTCTACAAAGCAACACACAACCGAGTTACCGAGATTAAGTAATAAAAGCGCCCCCGTTGGCAGTGGAGTATGATCGCGAAAACCTGAGGGGGAGGGGGGGGGGCGAGGTAGGGAAAATTATATGATTCATCACCACTTTTCCCTCTCGAACCCTAGACCAGGAAGCCGCCGGAAGTCTGGTCTGCTCGTTTCAACGGCACAGCACACCCGTTCAAAGCAGTGCCCCGGTTAATAATGATCGATAACTTGCGCGTCCGATGCATGATGGACGACCATCGGGGGCCGATCAACACTGACCAGGCTGCACCCGGGTAAATCGATCTGCTCGTGTCTGGCGTTTGGGCGGCTACCACTTTGAAGGAAGGGGAGGAAACTTCAAAGCCGGAGGCCCCTTAAGCGATCCGGGAATTACCATAATTTTCAACGGCTGGAAAGGATCAGGACAGGTTCCCCAGGGGAGAGCGAGAGAGGAAGAGTGCAGAGAAGAGAGCATGAAAGAAGAAGGTGAAAAGCGCGCATACACATGCTCAAGGAAAGGTGATACATCACCAAGTAGGCTGAGTGTGATGAGTGGTTGCTATGGACAACTTCCTGACAGCAGGAGTTAGGAGAATAGCTTCACGTATTCTTGATCGATCAAATCGAACGATCGAGTGGACGTGATCAAAGGGACGGTGAAGAAATTAATCCATCACTCCTGGATGGACAGGATCACACGGAAAGGACACACAACAACAGCATGTCGGTGTGTTTGCTTTCGCTGTCGCAATGGAAAAGGTCTCAGAAAATTGGTGTTATTGGATAAACATGTACCTCCTCAACGAGCCCAATCGAATGGCGCGCACCTTCCAGGGGTGCGGGCCGCTGTCTCTGCCACACAAACGAATCGGGTTCGATTGATCCAAAGTGGAAGCTTTGGCAACAAACAAAAACACCACCCAAGGGCCTGATCGTGACTGCTTGAGCTGGGGTTGGCGACTTTCCCAGGCACCACACACTGTGGAATGTGAATGCGTGTACCGATCCACGAGTAAGGGCCCCTCTTTAGGGGTACACCTCTCGCTCCCCCCCCCCCCACTAACGGTACCACTTTCTCTAGAAAAGACGACGACCACGATGATGATGATGATGATGAATTCCTGTCAATGGTTCAAGAGGCGCATGCAAAGTAGCTCTCCTGCATCGCTGATTAAAGACAGCACAGGCCAGTTAGCGTTATGCCATCGCTCCGAGGGGTCAATCGAATCGAATCGTTGGCCCTTTCGTTGCCCTTTACGCTATGTTACCAACAGCACAAGAAGCTGACGGTACCAGCAGCAGCAGCAGCTGCTGCAGCCGCGACCGTTAGATGCCTTCTGACCCGGAGCATACTGAGGGGTCGGCATAGAATCTATGATCGCTTCGAGCCACGGCTGATCTACTGGAGAAAGAGCTGGATGTGTTTAAATTTTCCTCCAACATGCGATTATCTTGAGGGGGGAGGAGGAGGGGTGAAATTCTAGTTTGTCCTTTTTCCATTCCAGAGATCACCACCCCAGTGCCACGAGCGAGCGCTTTAATGACTTTATCATCCAGTTCGCGTCGGGTTGAAATTGAAGACACGCGAGCCTGATGCACCCGTTAAACCCCCTGTGGGATGCTGTTCAAACATTTCTTCAAATAAATCTTTACTTCAGATTTCAGAACACACACACAAATCCTAACCTCGTAAAATTATACAACTTCCTGTCCGATTTAACGCCCAGCAATATGGTTAAGTTGGATGTGAAATATGTGTTTAACACAAAAAAAAACCCTCGAGAAACCAATGTTCTGCTTGTAAAAACGAGAACTCGCTATACGTTGGCTTTGTGTGCCGTTCCACTGTTTCAGTGCCGATAGTTGGCACGGATTAGTATCGAATTGCGTACAACCGACCACCGACCACCGGGCAGCTGACCCCGGTTGCAAAGGATTTGCAAAATTTATGCGATGCACGCCCACCGATACCGCCCTGAACTGAAAATAAAAAGCCCGCATACGGACACAGAAATGGGTAAAAAATAAAACTAGCAAACAAGCCCTCCTAACGTTCAAACGAGCTTACGATGGGAATCGAAACACGTTCAAATTTAGAACACGGAGAGGAAGTTGAGCTCAAAATTTTGGGCCGGGAAATCGATACCTCCGTTCCTTGCCTTCGGGCGATGCAGCAAGCAAGATCTTCTCTCTGGGAAGAAGTTAAAGTTACGCCTGACCGACATATCTTGCAGGTGTATCAAGTTCGGGGTGTGTGTGTGTGTATGTGTGTGGGGTGTTCAAGCCTTACGTGCAATCTACGTGCCCACCAAGTACTGCAAGCGGCTGTGGAATCCGGTCGGCATTGCAGTCTCGCCCGGGAAAAGGCCCATACTTCCAAAACTCCGCCATCATTACCGTCGATCGGTTCTAATGATGGACCCTGGGCGCGCGCGCGCGCCCTCGGCCCAACACCCTGAAATTCCCAGGAAAGTAATCAGACAGCGTGAATAATTCAAAAATCCATCTTCCGCTGCACCGTCCGAGAGTACTCCACCACCATGGTTCTCGTTGCGTTCTTTTGCTGGCTTCTTTCCATGCTAATGCTTCATTATTGCTGCTCGGCGTTTAGATATGCCCGTGGCATAGTTCTGGGGCGGTCTTGAACCGTTTCCAAAGTGGCCGCGGCGGTAAGGATGATTTGAGGGAAATTAAGGATAACACACACACTTTTCAATCGCAGACACCCATCAAATTACTCGGCACACTTGTGACCAAAGAAGCAGACATAGCAACCGTTACCAAGTCGCGCCCGAAAAGTGCTGTGTGCGTGTGTGCTCTCCTCCGCGCAGGTAGCAGAGGTGGAAGAAGGCAAAACCAAGTCCAACAAAGTCCAAGCGCAGTGTGCTGTGTCCTGGTGAGACATCAGTCAACCGTCCAATCCATCCATCCATCCATTCCCTATGGCGCACGTAACAAGTGTTTACAGTCCTCCAGCAGTACCGGGGCAACGTAAAGAAGTCGGCAAAGGCAAAGGCCACGAAAACACGCCAAGGAATGCCCGGCCCGGGCAGGAGGAAGTCGCCTTTTGGTTACGCGCCACGGTTGTAATTATTAACATTATTTGTTTTTTCCACCTTCCATTTCTCATTGCCCGCACACACACACACCAACACATCGCTGACTTCGTTTCGGGTCGCTTCATCGCCAGTTGCAGGTTCGTAAGCAAGAAGAGCATGCTGAAAAAAAAGGAGCAGGGCTTCAAGAGATAAATGTCGGCAAAAGGGCGCACGGGGAATTGGAAGTAATTGAACCGGACGAAGGTCGTAGTGGGTGAGTCAGATGGGGAATACACACAAAAAACAAGACAAGAACCAACGCATCGGATCGCCCAAAGAACTGGGATGATGTCTTGGAGATAACCCAGAGCAGCATACACCAGCGTGAACCAGCTTCTTGGGCGAGAGGACTGCTCCTACGGTACGAACCAATAATTGGGCAGAGTTCTGAACGAAACGCATCGAAACGGTCGAAAAGCTGTACCCGTTTTCCGTCTCGTTACTGACGTGATATCCCAACCGAAGCGATGACTACAACCCCAGGCAAAAGGGAAAACAGTTCTCTCGGACGAAGCGCAAATTGATCTTTGCCAACTTTGCCTTATTACCGATTAGCGTCAACCGTTTGGCACAAATGAGCTGGCAATGGGGATTGTGGTTGCCCGTCAGAGCTCGGCGCTGTGACATGTGAACATGCAGTGCTACCGGACAGCAGCGTCAGCCATTGAGAAATTGGCCATTTGGAGTATTATGTTGTGTTTTCAGCTTGTTACTTTCCCATACAACCCTCGCTATCGCTCGATCAAAACAAGAAACGGATTTAATGGTCCATCAAAGGCGGAAGTACTACGCGGGTGGGATGCTTCATAAAACGGAGCAAAACGACCCTACGTTTTAAAACGAGCCATCACTTTTATTGCAACTTTCACGAACGCCAGCCCATCATTCCGATTATCCAAAAGGGCACTTTACAACGATCAAACATATATCAGACACACCCACCGAGCGAGAAGCATTTCATAAACGGATATGTCCCTTTTATGATGCCCTTGTGTTTCACCATCACCTTTACTCGGGAGTTGTAGTACCTTGTTGACAACTCAATATGAAAACATCTTCTTCTTCCGCCTCTTCAAACTTCTTCCAGACATTGCGCAGGCGGCAGAAGAAGCAAGCGCATATCTTACGCTTTCTAAATAATTTATCAATTGACATTCGGCTGACACCATACTGGCCCCACGGATAGGTCGACATGGAGAGGGGGGGGAAGGAGCACACCTTTCGGGGCCACCATTCGGAACGCCGAATCGATTTTAAAGCGCCAACTTCACCTTCACGCCGACTTTAAACTGCCTGCTGTACCACCCCCCCCCCCCCCCCCCCTCGGGAGGGTGTGATGTCATCCGCGCATATTAACGGTGACGAATTAGTGTCATCTTGATGCTTCGAGGCGAAACTAGAACAACTAGGTGAGGCAACCGCTTAAACGCTGGCGCGAGCGCGCACGTGTTTGGGTTCTATTTTTGGGAGCCATCTATTCCGACGCCGAATTTCTTGGAGAAAAAAGACGAAACGTGGTTTCCCCCCGACCATCGCGGCTCATCGCACACTGATTGGTTTTATGCAAAGTGTGTGCCAAACGGTCGTTTAATTATTGGTACAGCATGGTAAGCCAACTCTCAGTCCCTGCCCGAACACGATTCGATCGTGTACACGTGTCTGTGGCTATCTGTGCGTGTGTGTGTGTGTAGCCACAGCTAAAAACATGCCATCTAACCTTGCCCTATCTCAAAGCTGGCGATGAGTACACGTCCAAACCCTCTGCTGCTTCCGAGTGCCCTCCGGCGGGTATAATCTTCCACCAAGGAAATCCAATCTTGTGTTGTGTTGCGTCGTTGCCGCTTGTTCCGCGTTCCCCTTTCTTGCCCGATCTGCTCCGATGGGACTTGGGGTATTAATAAGCTTGGCTTACCGATACCAATTGATCCACCATTGACGACAGGTCGGAGAAGCTGGAAGGTGGTCTGCCGACTCAAACAGCGTGGTTTTGAAAACGGAAAATCTCGTCCTCTCAAACCGTTCACAACGCCCTTGTAGTATGCGTGCTGCGAGGGAGCGTCGGCGTTCGGCCAATTCGATAAACATTTCATTCTCATCTTAGACCCGTCGCCGGGATGAGCGAGGATCGATAAAAAGTAATCACCAAATCACCTGTCCATCATCATCCCGCCGCACCATCATCATCCTCATCAGAGCGTTCCTTCCAACTTCCAAGATGTGTGTCGTACACATTACGTTCGCCGCCGCTCAGGGGAGTTTGTTATTTGCTTTTCATCCCTCAATCCATTCCGTGTTGAGATAGATCATCATCTTCTGTCATCATCATCATCTGCCCTCGGGTGGGAAGATGGGACGTCACCGAACCTAAAACGGTGGTTCTCGTATTACAAAAAAAAAAGAAAATACTCTTCACACTGTGTGTCCATTTTCAACATTTTGAGTTGATTGAGAAGTTTTTCCTACGTACGTAGCTATCAGCTATCACAACACATTGACACACACACATACAGCAGCAGCAGCGAGTTAATTTAAGTTTTTTGCTCTCACCTCTGCACTCACATGACCACACCACAAACTCCGTGAAGGTGAAAAACTTTTGCCCCATAAATGAACCGTTTATGGGGTGGAAAAGTTTGGCGGCGCTCGTTTCGATTTTCCAATTTTTTGAACACATTTCAGAGAGACAGAGCGCACTGCCCCTGGGATGATGGCATTCTTCTACGCCACGTGTTTTTGTTGTCGAGGATGAGCATACGGAGCATAAACCGTCCGGAGTTTGGGAATGCCGTTCGACAGATGGCCTTAATTTAGCCCACCTCAACCCAACACAGCACGCCAGCGTGTTGTCACAGCGTGCTCGGCGCATTGCCTACTGTGCTGTCGGGGCATTCGCGCAAAAACACACGCATTTTCACGCCACACGCCATTGACTTTATTCCATTTCATTCCATTCGCGCTCAGTCGCGGTGCCTCCTTGGACCGGAGTTTTTGGCTCCACCCGAAGATGGTTTCCGTTGGCGTGTGGTGTCGTGCGCTGCGTGTTTGCGTAAAAACAATATTAGAACATTTTCGATGAAGGTGAATATTATCTACCAAAACTGAGAGACAAAAACACCCGCCGGGATGCTTGCCACCATCGGGGGAGGAAGGTCGTTGACGGGTGGGAGAAAAAACTTTCCATTTCGTTGGCATTAGATTGTTAGAATTAAGAGGTGAAGAGAGAGAGAGGTAGCCAGGAGAAAGCACAGGTGGGAGCGTACTTTCGCCTTTCGGTTGCCAAACATAAACGAGGTGTTACGAAATGTTAATTTGGCACCACGGACCAAACTTTCCGCCATTGCCACACCATCCAAAGATCCACAACCATTAAGGGGATGGAAAAAATAAAACGAAACTTTTTTGGTGACAATATTTGACAACGGATAATACCATCGATGGAATTGCTGCGGTTTTGCTTCTGTTTTCTATTCGTTGAGCCAAATCCTGTTTCACGCTGGATGTTATTGGTTATTGCCGAGTGGTTACTCGTTCACTTGGAAAGCATTTTATTTAGTTTTTTCAGTGTCATAATTGTTATTTAGGTTATGTGGTTAAATCTGAAACAAAATAATGATCAAGTTTAGTTTTTGATTGAACAAGAGAGCAAAATTCATTCATTAAACAAAGAAAAAACAACTTAAGCATACAGAAAACCAAAATGCGCCTCAAAGTATGCAATTGGCGGTACAAAATCCCAATGTTAATGCTTTTTCTACTTTTATGTTATTTGTGTGGAGGAATGTATTGGAAAAACTATACAAGCTATGAAATTACTACCAAGTTTTAAATTATTACTCAAAACTCAACGACTAGTTTACTTTTTTCTATTACAAACATTTGTAAAGCATAAATTATGCTTATGCTTTTGTAGATTATGATAATATCATTTCCACATCCCCGTTTTACCGACAGTTACTGTCCTCTCCACGAGTCATAGTACATGTTTTGCAAGTGTAATGTAACACCAAACCCAAACAAAGTCATCATACTACTGTCACCATTTTCCCAGCCATTCGAGATCATCACAAGAAGAAAGAACTATCTCAACTCCTTCTCCTACGAACCCGCACACCAGACCCGCCAGACAACACCGCCCAACCCAGCAGAATAGTAAATTAATTTCCCAACCACAAACTCGGCGCGGTTTTGTGTACTCGGGGGGTGGAAAGAAATGAATAATTTCTCCATGTGAGCGGATAGTAAATGACAAAAATCGTGGCACATCAACGGGAAGAGGGGCAAAACCACCAGTACAAAAACAGATGGAAACGGAAGCGTAACACCGTCTGGCACCGTCTGTTCGGTCTGGTTCGAGCGAAGAACTCGCCAAACACGAAACAAGATCAAGGTGTCTTCTCACGTTGTTGGTTGGTTTGGTTTGGTTTGGTGATGTGTGAGAAATGTTGTTATTTATTTACACCATGAAGAGATGCAACGGTACCGGTTCATCACACACCGTTCATTGACACGGTGTCTTGGTTGCCAGCAGTGTGGTTTAAAGAGCTCTTTTTTGCAATCGCAATTTAAAGACAGATTCTGGATGCTTTAAGTCGTTACCAAGAAGCACGTCCCATAGCACGTTGGCATAGCATCGGCGGAGCCAAACCTTGCTCTCTGGCACGAAAAAAAACGGGTCCAAAGGATTGGCCCTAACCTTCCACCCCATTGCATTCCTCCCTAACCTTACCACCCGCCAGCGAGCCAGCCAGCAAGGTTAACCGGTGTGATCGCATCACCACACAAAAAACACACCAAGGAAACCTTATGTTGCCTCGTTCTTCTTCGCCTTCGATACGATGAGTCATGGGTCATTGTTACAGCGGCATCTTGCAGCATGGCGATCATCGAGCGAGCGCGCGCCCCGTGAATATTAAGTGCAGAAAAGCACCCATAAAGCTCGTAATATGTTTTACGACGCATGGGTCGGTCACCCAGTGTGAACCAATGCATCGATGGCAGCGCGTTGGACGGAGTGGTTCTGGTGCATCGTTCTGTCTGCCGGCCGCCGCACGCTAGATGAATTTACTGTCGGATGGGAGCATCATCATCATCATCGTTCGTGTGTCCGCCGCCGGCTGAGGAGCGAAAAACCGCTCAAAACCATTTGCGCACGGCAAAGAGCGGAGTTTGCGTGACAAGTATGAGTAAAACAAACGATAACAGCCCTCCCCGGGTTGGATGGGGGGGGGGGGGGAGGGAGGTGCAGCGAAGGGATAAAAGTATAGTTCGCTTTCTATGTAATGGCAGCAATTGCTTGCAATTGCTAGTGGAAGGAAAGTAATGTAGCCGATAGCTTCTGCGAATGCATTAAAAACCTTACGCACCACAATGAAGTTTGCAGCAAAATTGATGGCACTTCTTTCCGGTAGTAAAACAAAACAGCACATAAAGTTGTTTCGTTTTGTTGTGTTTGATTGGTGTACACACACAACCGTCCTGCTTCTATTTGCTGGCATTGTAACAATCGACTGTGACGAGTACCGTACGCGCCCACCTATTAAGGAAACGGGCTTAAAATTCTTTAGAATCGCGTTTAAATCAATTGTCTGTCACGGACTGTGGCTATGGCATGGTGCAATAAAGTCATCCTTCTCGGCCGGCGACATTCCGACATAACCAGCCGTACGATTGGCGTTTAGTAGCTTGCAATGAAGCGAAAGTTTATTGCTCCGTCAGCGAATGTCTTAAACTGTCTGCCCGAACATGCTTTAGTTCCTGTACAAGCGAGAATATAAAGTTGGCCACATATTTCAACAAAATAAAGTATGACGAAGCAAAAGTGTCCCCTAAAGTCCTCGGAACCGTTCTCAAAGTCTTTTGTTGTAGGTTTTCGGAGCAAAGTTTACCCATTTAAAGCCAATAAAACGTGTTTCACCAAACCTGACTAAAGTAAATCGGCAAAGGTATTCCACACTTTGCCCCAGCATACCCTTTGCTCTGGTAGTGATCGTTTTGAATACGAGGTGTCGTATTTACGATTCGATTATTTAGTCCACACCACACCGGTAAACTAAATTGCACCGCATGTTGGGGTGGGCAGCACAACTTCTTGGGCCCCGTCCGCCACTAATCCTCTAGACACGGTTAATCTTACCAGTTCTTACCAACGTTTAGTAGAGCGGGCTACACAGGTTTTTTTTTACTGCTGTAAGATAAGCTCCGGCGGATTAAGTTGCAAATACGCCGTGACTGCTTTCACATGCTTGACTAGCTCTAAACGACATGCTAATTAACGTAACGCACCAGCAGAGCACCAGGGTGTGCGACAGCCGTAGTACAACCGGGCCCCGAACTCGCTCGTTTGTCAGAAGAGTAGGTAAAAACCAACAGAAGCCATGTTTGCTACATGAGATGCGGACTCCGTTTCTGATAAGCCGGGGACGGGGATACATGATTCGACAACGTTAGTCTATGCCTCGCTTCTTCAAACACTGTGGGAATATTCCACGCCAATATCAATTTCCTATTCCGAACGCGCAGGGCTCGCCTCCGATTTGCGACTCCGCTTCTTCATTGGTTTTTAGGGGCGGCGCATTTGTGTGTCGAAAATGATAAAATTTGGAAAGAGGATACTGCTGATACTCACCACAAACTGGTAAAGAAGGGCCAGGTCCCGCTCTCCCTTTGCTCCGAAAGCTGTGAATATCCCACGCCCGCCCTGGGTGAAAGGATTTATTAGCCATTGCACGTTGTGGCGAGTTCCAACAAAGCGAATGTGTCTCCGAGAAGATGATGAGGAGAGTTATAAATATTTATGAATCGCATCAAACGTCAAATTACGGCTGAGACCTTCCAGCAGCACCAACGCTTCTTACGTAGAGGTGTGCATCAATCGCTGTGCAGGCAAGCGGGCTGAATGAACAAAGCCATCGCACCATATCACAGTGATTAATTGCTCACTGGATGATGTCCAAACGCATTTTCGGAACATCTGGCCGTCCTAAACTACGGTTTTTAGTGCCACACCAACAAAAAAAAGGAAGGTGTGAGGTGCAAATGACTGGCAGATTAACTTAATTTAACATCCATTTGTGTGCTCCGTATGCTGATACCAGTCTCCCAGTCCGGTGTGTGTCTGTGAGGGCGGCGTTGAATAAAGTTGTCCCAACCAATCACGTAACACATCCGCCCGCCAAAGTTGACCAACACAGGTGTCATTTCATGCTCTTCCTCTCTTCTTTTGCAGGCCTATCCCGGTAGATATCAATCGTTCACCGATTACAAGCAGGCAAACTTTGGCACGAAAGATGCAGTCGAACGGTCCTACAGTGCGTACAGCAACAGTCAGCACGAACGACACCAGGCAAAACAGCACATGGAGCGCATGATACGGGAAGGCATGTGCAAGGTACCAAAGCCGAGGATTGTTCCCGCGTCCAACGACCGTACGAAGCTGTTTACGCCCCAGTGTACGATACTGCATCGCTGCGAGGATGATACCGGGTGCTGTGGCCCAACGCAAACCTGCGCCCCCAAAACGACTAGCGAAGTTCAGCTGTACTTCTATGTGAGTAGTGACTCCTACGTAAGTAGTAGCAACAAAACGAACGCTTTCTTTGTCTTTCATACCCTTTCCTCCGGGGGAGGAATGAACGCAACCTCTTTGTTTCGAATATCCCACAAATCGCACATTAATCGCTCTTTGCTCGGTGTATCACACATTCCAGGTGCAAAACGTAGGACAACGACAGCAGAACACGATTGCGCTTACCTTCAGCAACCACACAGAGTGCCATTGCGTACAGCGCAGCAGTAGTAGCGTCAGAATGCAGAGCCACAACTTGCTGGAGCACAGTGCTGAGGGAAGCGAAGGAACGGGTGGTAGTAGTAGCAGCAGCAGCAGCTGCACCTGTCCTGGACCCTTCAAATCAGTCAACGACGGCACATTGCCGTGCTATTGCGACTGTTTGTCCAGCGATCAGGTCTGCGTTCGGTTTAAGGAAGGTTTTGAGAGCTTTTCCATGGAAACGCGCAAGTAAGTAGCAAGTCTACGGTGCTAAGAGATGTCAGATACTCAAATGATCTGATTTACAAAGGCTTTTGATAGGATTTCTAAAGTACACAAACTGTCGTATGACATCTTCAATGTACAAGAAGTTGAAGAATTCTTTTTAATGTTTGTACCTTCTACTCTCTCTCATTCTCTCCCTCTTTTTTTCTATTTCTCTAGATGCATCCGAAGTAAAAGGTGTACCGTTCCGCAGTGCGAGTACGGCATCTACAACTCGCACGAGGGCAGATGTCCGAAGAAAAGTGATCGCATCAACGAACAGTTCTCGCTGTACCGGTGAAGGGAATCAACCAGTAGAGAGCTCGCGTACCATCAAAACACGTTACCAAAACACATTGGAACTAACATCACGCCTCCCAGTATCACCGAATCGAAGCGAGACGTGCAGGCGGGATAACTCGGGAAGGAGAACCCTTTTTTGTTCTTATAGCAAGACATTGCACAGATCTGTGAGTGAAACAGACGAAAAGAGGGAGATACTGAGAGCGAAACTTGAGTAGGAATTAAGGTGGTTATTCAGCGCTATTTCCACAAGGTGTATTATTATCCTGATGACTACAGCAACAGCCCTCTGCGCTGTGCGGTCCCCTCCTCCTGCCATGTTTAGCCAATATATCGTAATATAAGCGTTTAGTTTAGTCGCAAACGCCACAGCGCCCACAGAGCACCCCACAGCTGCCCTCCTCGCGCGCTGATGGGATTTTGCTGGTTTATGGGAGAATATGTAATCGACAATCTTCGAAAATCCACTTAGAGCCTTTCCCAAGTCGTGCAACATTTTGCGCTGACATTATTCGTTGAGTTTAGTGGCTGCTAGTAGAGTATATTGGAGCGCATGTTACAGTGGTAGTGTTTGAGTTTAGCCTGTTAGCCGTGTTTTAGATGAGTATGTTGTACATATAAGCAGGAAGCAGTCAGATTAGGGAAGCGAGCAAAAGAGAGAGTGTGTGTGTGTGTTTCTGTAAAAGAGTTCATCGTTTTTCCCGTGTCTATCATCTTCCATCCTTCTATTTAATCCTGTTGCTCGCATTATGATGGGGCCCCAACTGGCGACCAAGTTGAGACCTGTGCTAACTTCGCATCGACAAACTGCATCGAGCTTATTCCAAATGTACGCCCTCCTGCCTCCCGCAGTCCAATCTTACATTGCAAAGCCTCTCCAACGCCCTTCGGATAATCGATGGCAAACAGTATAAATATATCTATAATAGTGGAACGACTCCAGCGAGCGAATACGGCGCTCGACGTAGAATAAAATGGCAAGTGCAAGAACAGAAACAGAAAAACGGTGCGACAGGAACGAAGGCACGCGCACGTTTTACCGCCGCCGCTTCACATTACACATTAAGCATAGATGCTAGTCACTTAAGATTGATAGTATTACTACACTTATACTTTTACCAGTACGTATATCTCGTAAGAAGCTGCGAAATACTTGATGCATCCTCTTTGTTTGCCACCGGTATTGCGCCGCGCAGCATCGGGGTACGGAGCTCTAGGAAATCCATCGCCGCCCCTAGCAAGCTGCTGCCCAAACAAGCTCATTAATCATACACAATCGTACACACACATACGCCCAAGCAGGCCAATGGGAAAGCCCGTTACGACAGAAAAAGCGCGTGTTTCCGATCGGAACTAGCTGTAAACGCGTTTCGATTTTTTTTTGTAATGAATTAATTTTTAAATAAATCAACATTTCAATCGCACAACATCAAAACCAAAGCGTGTGTTTTCACTGCACAACCCAACAAAAATAGTTCTAATCGTTCAACAGCAGTGCCGTATTGAACATGTTCCAGCCCTGTTCATCCCGTTGCTCCCCGACTGGCAGTGGGAGGGAAAGAACGAAGGAATCTTCACTGCGCTCGGAACTGTAAAACACTGGACATTGGTAGGGAGCGAACGTTTCGGCTGCTCCCATTGCAACACTGCCGGCACGTCGCACGGGACGGAAGGCGACCGGTGGCATCGGGCACGTCATCTCCAGTATATCCGGCACGGCCAGTGTTTGCTTTTCCCAGTCCCAGCTCCCGTTTTCCAGCAGCAAACCCCACGCAATGAAGCCATCCTGAATCGCAATACGTTCCAGCGGTTTGTTCGTGTTAAAGATCGTCACATCCCAGCGGAGATCTTCGAACGGAACACGGTACACTTGTGCATGATGCTAAAAAACAGAGCAAGAGTGAGTGTTTTGCAGGGCGCAAAAAACAATCCCCGACATAAACAATCTTCGAATGTTTGCGTGACAATGCGTGCAAGTCCCAAAAAAAAAGCGTTGACTTACCTGTAGCACCCCGTTGAGGAAGCGCCTTGGATCGTTGAAGCGCCCAAGCACAATCTCAGCCGGAAGCTGGCCCGTTTCGGTCCAGCGGCGCAGGTAGCGCACCAGCTCCCGGAGCTGCAGCATCCAATCGGCAAGCGATAACCGAATGGTTCGTACGCACGGGCGCGTTTCCTGTGCGCCACCCTCGGCCCACCGTTTCGGGACCGTGTTCTGTTGGAGGGCGGCAAGCAGCACGCTCCAGCGACCGCTCGATTCGTCCAGCAGCTCGTTCGTTGCACCCGTCAGCATCCGCACCAGACAGTCACAGTCCGATTTGATGCGGCCAAGGATGGCATTGTAGGTGCGCACCTCGGCCAGCAGGGCCTCGCACACGGGCGTACTGTTTGCACCGGCACCCACAATGCGGAGCGCGTTCTCGTAGTCCAGGTAAACAGGAAGTGACGATAAGAGGTCCGAGACTGTTTGCTTCGTCTGCGTTTTGCCGGCGCGATGTGGTGAGAATGGAATGGAAAGAAAGACAGAGGAAAGAATTGAAAGTCGGACACGGAGTTTGTTTAAGAGGGAGGGAGGGAAGAAAAACTATAACGAAAACTAAACGCAAACGTAGCGTGAGTTCATCCTCCTCCTCTTTGTGCAACTGTACTACTTTTTTCGATACAATCTTTTTCTGTGTACTTTGTGCTGATGAAGGCAGGGTTAGGCAATCGTTTTAGATACAGAGACTCTCATAGTTTTTTTTTTCAATAAATTTTGGATGTTTGCTAATTTCTGAATTAGTCTCTCGATTGATATGTTCAAATCTGTAAATTATTTACTGTTTATAATACTTTTTTTCGGATGTTTTTCAATTAGACTATACTCTATACTATTTTGAATATTAAACTAAAGTTATTAAGCTTTAAGTCCCAACAAATATAAGTTGAATTATAAAATAGTTTTATGCAACCGAAGAATACTTTCCGGAATAAAAATTAAAAGCTCGTTACTATTGCTTGCCGACCCCTGCGACTCAGCGCAAATAAAGGACCATAAAATCACGCCCGGGAATCCCAAGGTTCTTACCCACACAAACGCTTTGCTTTACCAACATGAAAGTGTACTTACGCGCTCATGATCCTGTCCAACGTGAGGTTGCTGCTGCTGCTGTTGCTGCTGCTGTGATGGGTCCTGTCCCACTCTGGTTAGCATCTGCAGCATGTAGTCGGAGCGTGATTTCAAATATTTAATGTTTGCGTTCTCGTGCTGGCCAAAGACATCGATGCCGTCGCGGTCGGGCAGCTGGGTGGCGATGAACTCCGTGTACGTCTGGTATAGTCCGTCCCGCGGCAACCGGAACCATCCGCGCCCGAGCGACGTTGCTGTGGTAGCGGCGGCCGTCGTCAACGTCGGCGTTAAGAGTTGCGGCTGGAGCAGCTCCTCTGCGTAGATCTCGTAGATGCGCCGGTCCCAGCAAGATGCGATTTGTGCTAATTGAAATTAATTGAACAAATTTCGATTCACTTTCAGATTTTGCTCTGGTCTCGTCCGCTGACTCTCTCCATCTCTCTGCCCAATCGCTCGATTTCTATTCCCTTTCCCATTCGTGAAGAAGTGTAATTTGCAACTGTCTACAACTCTTAACCATGACATTGACCATCGGGGCCAGAGCAGGTCTGTGAGAGGCTGTACTCCCGGGACACTCATCGCTTTGACGGAGGTCTTTGACGAAAAGTGTGTTTCGATCGTTCATCTATGCTCAATTGTTTTGAATGGCCTGGCGATTTACGATCCAGTGGCGGGAAGCGGCATCGAGAAACTGGCTTTGTTTAATAATAAAATCATTATAACCCTAACCTTCCGCAGTCAATCGTTTAGAGACGATGGACGAGACACACGCACTCGAGCGCACGAATCAAAGCATCAAAAGCCAAAAATCGTCCTCCAGAGATTGAAACAGACAGCCATATCTCGATTGAGTGTGCGGTCGGCATCTTTTTGATGTGGTGTGATCATTCATAAAGAGGCGGTGGAGTGATGATATTGAAGTTTTGGAGATATTGGCTCCACCAACAGTGGGTAAAGCTCATGCAGAGTTGGCAGGGTCACATGATGTCAACTTATGACGATGGAAGAATAAACCCTTTCTAAACAGACCTTCTGTAGGCCAGCTGTTGCAATTAGCATTGATTTTAAGGCTTTGTTGGGGGAGGTCAAGTACCGGGGAAAGGAAAACAGCATCAAACTGAACGGCTTGAATGTATAATTTATAAGGAGTGGTCGTAAATGCTACATCGCAAAAGACAAATAGCTATACGACGTAATTGCTCTTCCTGTTCAAACACACTTAAGATAGTTAGCTGCAATTAGAAATTATCATCGATGACCCCATAAAAGACTTTCATCAACCAAACCTCCGGAAATGAACGAAAAAAAACAACCATCCTACATCATCAAAATACCCACCGGAACTGTGCAAAAAACATCGTACATCATCCGTAACAAGATATAAACGGGATGACCTTTTCTGATCTCCCATTTTAACCTCGCCTGACCCAACAGTGCAATTACAGACATTCCTTTCCCTAGTCGCAAATTAACCTTCCCAGCACCGAGTTTTGCTTAAATATTCTTTAACCCAACCCTCATCAGAGCCCAACCCAGCGCTCAAAACCACCGACTGCCATCCTGGCTGGACTTTCACTTACCACCGTAGCAGAGCTCCAGGGCGGCACCCTTTAAAAACTGCCAGGGCGTCGCATCGTGCTCTTGCTGCTCGTCCTCCAAATCCAAACCATGAAAATTGTCCTCGATGCTAACGTCACCGTTCCCATCGCCACGACCACCCTGGCGGCCGCGCTGAAGCCTTGGATCGACCGCTTTCTTCACAAGCAGCTTCTCCAGCCCGTACGCGAGCAAACTTTCCGCAAGCTGGAGAGCAAAAAAAAATGCCAAGAAATAAAGAAAGAATTAAATCACGGAAGGCAATATGCATCGCCGGCCTGTTCTACACCCCAAAACACCTACGCAAAAATCATTGTTGACAAAATGGTACGGTTCGAGCCAGCCGAGCTGCTGAAAGTTGTTCCGTTCGAGCAGCAGCCCGTGCAGGAACGCCATAGCAAACAGCAGACGCTTGTAGTGTGCCTCGGTGGAGGAGGTTTTGGTGGTGCTTTGCTTCATCGCCGCTGTGGCCTGTTTGAACCGTGCCTCGCCGATCTCGTCGTACAGATTGCCCATATGATGCTTGATGCCCTGTGCGATTGGAGGGGGGAGAAGAAGCAGCAAAAGAAAGAGCAATGAGCAAATTCCAAACCTCGCCCTTGATTGACAGTTTTGCCATTCCTTTCGGCGACGATTTTCCCAATACTACCTACCTTCGGCTCTTCGTATGCTAATTTGATGCAGTTTTGCAGCACCGACAGCGGCAGCGCCTCGTGCGGTTTGGAGCTGAGCCAAAGGCGGAACTTGGAGTTGGGATTGGTGCGCTTCAGGAACGCCATCACGTGGGGCAGTTGCTTCAGGAACGTTTCCGCCAGCTGACAATCGCTTACGTACAGCCAAGACTCGTCGCTAACGCATCGCTGCAGCAGCCCAACGAACGCCTCCATCCGATCCTCCGTTATGGCCAACGTTTCGAAACACTTCTTGCCACCGTCCTGCGACGAGCCCGCACCGTTCACTTTCCTTGCCAGCCGTTCGAGCTTTGCCAGCGGATTGGAGCTGCCCCGCACGAGCAGCAGTATCAGACTGTGGGCGGAAGACTCCCGGAATGCGTCCTCCAGTGTGCCCACCGGGACGCTGACGTACTTCAGGCCAAGCGTGTCCCGGGTGAAATCGTTCATGCAGCTTTCAATTAGATCCAGCCGCAAGCTACGCACGATAAGATACTTTTGGAACTTTTTCAAATTTATCTCCCAATTGCCGGGCAGGGGTGACACTTCCGGCAGTGATGACAGGTACCACTGTTTCCAGTCTTCTGGCAGTTCGGCGAAAGATTCCACTATGCCGTGAAAGCCGGGCAGTCGGTCCAGGTCGGTCAGCTGATCCCAGTGCAGATCGGACAGCCAGCTGCGGCACGGATTTTCCATCTGCTCCTGGCGATCAATTTTGCCTGCTCCGTATACCAGAAAACGAAACTCTCTTGTACTGAGCGCTTCATCGGCAAAGAGCAATCGAACGCACAGGTAGAACGCGAACAGCTTTCGATCATTTTCGAACAATCCACGAGATACAATGCTGCAGAAATGCAAAAGTTATCGAAATTTCAAACTTCAACACCAACCGCTCAAGCTACACGATCATTACCGAAACACGTTGAATGTGTGATAGTCATCGATTCGTCGCTTTCGCTCCGCAACCTGCTGTACGCGCCCACTTTTCTCCAGGGACAGCGAAAACAGTGCCTGATACCACTCCAACGAGTAGCGATACAGTGGGTTAAATAGCTGCAGATCGCCAAGGACGAGAAAGAGCAGCGCGGAACGGGCCGCACATGATCGATAAACTTCGCGGGACGTTTCGATCTCGATGCGGGTCTGTTCCGCCTGCTGCAGCCCACTCGAGACGGTTTCGAATGTCGCGCGCGAGCTTTGCAGCACCTGATACAGCTCTTCGTCCTCGAGCAGGGGTACCTTGCTTTCGTTCAAGATGCGTAGTATCTGTTCCTCCAGATCGACGAGCGTTTGCTTGTTTTGAAGAATCGTTTGCTCGAGCAGTTCTTTTCGCTCTTCAAGGGAGGGATTTTCGCTTTGTACTAGCAGACCTGTGAATAAAAAGCAGCAAGCAAGCAGTGAACGCTCGAGTGCCTCGATGGTCTAATGGACTCGCCGACATCTATAACACCACGGACCGAGGATCGAACCCCATTGTAACGCATTCTCAAACAGAGACACAAAACTTACCGAGCATTTTCATCTCCAGTCCTTCCGCTCCCAGCACGAAGCTCAGCTGATTGACCCGCTTCACCAAAGCTCCCGACATCCGCACCGACTCCTGCCCAACCAGATACAATGGATGTGCCGCTTCGTCACCCTTCTTTTGAGCTTGAGCCTTCTCACGACACGCTCCACACGTCGCCGTCACCGTGTCTCGCAGCGTGAACAACTCATCCAGCTGGCTCACATTCCTTCGGTTAACATTTTCCACCATCAATGGCGTGTGCTGCTCGAACGTTTCCACCAGCGTCGATTCACAGATTTCATCATCGAAGTCAACCAACCGAACGTTCCCCGCCAGCTCCGCGAGCAGCCACTTCTGGGCCTCCTCCTGCGGATCAACGATCAACGCGACGCGCGTACTTTTCATCAAAATGGTTGCATTTTCCGCCGAAAAATCGTCCGGCGGCAGTCCATTTTCGTGCCACCGGATCAGCACGCCGGGATCGTAAAAGAAAGATCGCAGCGAAAAGCGCTGGGTAAATGGCATTTCCGTCGTTTCCAGATCAATCAACCATTGGGATAGGAAGCTGCCACGTGTTTCAATGTTTACAGGACCCAGATAGGTAAGAAAGCCAGCGGCTAGCAGTGTGTCACCGATCAGTCTTGCGTAGCTGCCTTCCAGCTCGTTCTTGGTCCCAAGCCAGCGGGTCCGTTCGCCGGCTAGATTGTCCACCAGATTGCGAGCCCGCTCCAGCTTCAGTGCCATCTGGCGGGCGGTCTCTTCGAGCTGCAACTTTTCCGCAATCTTGGCCTCGTACTCCGCCCGCAGCTGGGCCAACTTTTCCGCCAGCTCGATCAGCTTGCGTTCGGCCGCCGCGAGTTCGTTTTGCTTCTCCAGCAGCGACGCGTTGGCTTCCTCCATTTTGCGTATCTTTGGTCCAACGAATCTAGCGAAAAAGAACATCATTAACGCACACACTTTTCGATAGTAAAGCGTTCACTTACTTGTAAACCTTGCCATAGTTGTCGATCGCCCGCACCCACAGCATCAACGATTTGGCCGCCTTCGAAACGGTACCGACCTTGTCCGGTTCCAGGTCGGGGTTTTTCACGTACCCGCTGATCGTTTTGAGCGTCCGCTCGGCGATGTTGTTCCGATCGAAGCCCTTCAGCGTGTCGAGGAACTTTTGCTCCCCGAGCTGCCGCTTCGACTCCGCCCAGGTCGGCTCCTTGCCGAGCAGTATCATCACCGCCTCCATCACCAGCTCCACCTTCGTCGGCGGCCGGCTGTACGATTTGATCTCGTTCATGTCCTTCTTGTTGAGCGAATCGAGGGCCGCGACGGCCGCGTTCAGCGCCGGCATGGCGCGCTGCAAATCGGCCCCCGCCACCTCCGCCAGCTGCTTGCACACAATCTCCTCCGCACCGATCTTGACGCGCTTGACCGACACCTCCTCCGTCTGCTCGTCCGCTTCCCGCGTTTGCTGCTCAATCTGCTCGAGAAACTCGTCCAGCTGCACCTGGAACAGGGCTATCTCGCGCTGCCGCTCCTCCAGCTCGGCCGACAGATTGGCCACCTTTAACGTCGCGTCCTCGATACGCTCGATGCCGACGCGGAACTTCCGATGCAGGGCCTGCAGCTCGTGCCGCTTCTCACGCAACACTCTGAACAAACAACAAAATTCGTAAAATAAAGGAAGTTCAAATTGTTAATCTCGCCCAAAAAAAGTAACCCAAACATGGGCTGACCTTTGGAACGTATCGAGCAGCTCGAAATACCAGCTGCAGGGTGCAATTATATTTCGCTTAGCGGCGGTCGCCAATGTCGCCTCCACCTGGACGGCGTAATGTATGCGAAACAATAAATCATGCGTCGCAATCTGAAGCCGCTCCTCGGTGCTCTGCACCAAGCTTTCTCTCCGGCGGGCCTGGAAAGAAAGACGCATTGTGTAAACATGGGGTGAATAATTTTGCCTGCTTTACAAAAAACGGACCCGGGCCAACGACGGGCAGTCCAAACGGGAGATAATAACTCAATTCAAGATGCTAAGGTCGGTCTCCCCGTGATGACAACCCGTACTCGTATCTATCTGGTAGCGATCAGACAAACTACAACTCAACTACGTTCTACCAAAGAGCCCCACCGCCCGGGCTTGTTGTACACAGCAACATGCGAAGCAGCTTCTTGATACCGTGTCCCTCCTGTTCCCCAAACCATGCGCTGTCAACATGAGTTTGTTTGCTTAATTAGTCGGCTTCTCCGTCGGTGACACAATCTTTTTTTTCTCTATCTCTTGCCATTTTTGCCTTCTTCTCGCAACTCTCGTGTCTCGCATGTAAAGAAGACACACAAAAAAATACATTTGCATAACTCCTCACAGGACCAAGAATGCTTCCCTGAAAGGAGGTTCCCATGGAGGTAACGTTTCGTTTGATCAGCCTCAAATGCAGCATCACTCATAAGCGCATTTTTGCACGTCCCGTCCGCCCAAAGATGATGACGACGAAACACACAAGACGGAGCAAAACAAAAAGGAAAAAGAGATGCTGTAAGGGAAGATGAAAAAAACAACAGTGGAACCCTTTACCTTCTTGACTGTACCATCCGCGCCCTGGATGGGCACATCGAGCGGTACGTTCCTGAGCAGGTACTTCTTGGAAATCTCCAGCAGTGATGCCTCCGGCCAGTCGTGCATGCAGTCCACGGTTAGTTCGCGCGCCAACGACGGATACCGCTGGAGAACGATTCTAACAAGCCCACCGCCGAGTGCATTAAACGAGAAGAAACAATGAGCAATGAAAGTGAAATGTTGTTGCACGATTGCGCTACTGTGCGCTGGTTACAACCTCTCCAACCCCCGGATCCAAGGTCAAGAACGGATGTACCAACAAACACACACACACCTATAAGCGCCCACTTCCAAGGGTAAGCACAGGACAAGGTGTAAATTGGCGCGTACTTTCCGCCAGTCCGGCGTGTTTGCCGTGTCTTCCGTGCCTTCGCCCGTCTTGTTTTGGCTTCCATTTGGTACCCCAACGGAGCTGTTTTCGCAAAAAAGCACGCCCAGCTCTTCACCGCCCATTATGCCGCCGAGCAGCTCCATCAGCCGTTCGTTCGGTCCCGCCTCTACAATGTCGTCCAGATTGACCAGCGCCAACACACAACCCTGCTGCTGCTGCTGCTGCTGCTGTACGCCCAGACACACTTGGAACAGGTTCAAAAATTCGCTCTCAACCGTTTCCGGCCCATCCCGTGCCGTTACGCTCATCCGATGGTACGTGATCGGCCTGTGCACTGCGAGCCGGGCTGCGAGCTGGCAAACCACCGTCCGACCGCCACCGGGGAGACCCATCAGCATCGAGCCGATGCGCCCGAGCCGCACATTGCGCAGCACTTTCGTCGCGTGTTCTATGGCTTCTCGGTGAATGAGGAGGTTTTTCGTGGAATCGTCCGAAACTTCAGCCCAGCGCTCCTCGGTTCGAAGTCTAACAAACGGAGGGGGTAAGAAGAGAAATGCATTTAATGTAATTCTTTCCCTTCCACCACCACTCCACCCTTCTAAACCCTTTTCAAAGCTCAAATTACATCAATTGATTAATATCCCGCACGTCCTCGTGCGGATTCGTGGTCGGAGTTTCGGTCCGCGCCAGCAGATCGGTGAAGATTGGGCTCTGATTGTTCGGGCAGAGGCCGTGCAGCGTTACCTCGTAGTGGCCCGACACGGTTTCGTTCAGCAGCTCGTAGTACCGTCTGTGATCCGTCCGCTCCAGCCGGTCCCACGTTTCCCGGTAGCACTCGTGTATCCACAGCCGCAGCAGCGTCGCCTTTTCCGCGAGATAAGCGTCCCGGGCAACGGCATCGCCGAGACAATGGCACACCGCCCGCACTATGGAGGCGATTGTCTCGAGCGAAAACTGGTAGCGCAGCCGGGCCGGCGTGGGCGGAAGTCGTCGCGTGAGGCGCCCGACAAAGTCTACCGTCGCTGGCGCCAGCAGCCTGAGCACGGCAGCGTGCTGTTGCTGTTGCGCCGGCACGGTGGTCCGTATCATATCGGTGAAGATTTGCCCGAGCTGCTCGTCGCCCGCCGGTGTCATGATCAGTAGATGACATTTGTTCAGCAAACTTTGCATGACGGGTTGGGTTGGCGTGTGACAACGGTGCAGCCGCATGGCGAGCACCGTTTGACACTGCTCGATGCGCATCGAGGTGCTGCCGCCCGGTTCGTGCCATTCGCCCGTATCGCAAAAGCCACGCGTAAACTCATCCACCGCGTACGGGTTTGAGACGGACGTGTGCAGATCGTCGAAAAAGCAGACCATTTGTTTGCGGTCTGCCGGATAGAGGCGAGCTTTCATGACTTTTAGCGCGTGGCAACGCAGCCGATTGCGTAGCTGGCGTATTGTGGTGCGTTGCGTTAGAACGATCCGCATCGAGGACCAGTGTGCGGGGTCGAGCGCGGTTAAAATGGCTTTCACTAGGACGGACTTTCCAACGGACGTTTCGCTTGCGAGCAGCACGGGTGCACCATTCCGCATCAGGGCACGCACGAGAAATTCATGCGCGATCGTGTGAGCACTGTGGAAAAGAAAAGGAAGAAAAAATACTGAGAACATTTCATTTGGGGCGTCATTTCCGCGTTGACGCAAACGCCCCAGAAACATTCCATCGACCAGTGGGATAGTCAAGTTTGACATACCTCCGATAAATGCATTCCCCTACTGCACCGTTCACCGACAGCTCGGCCGGCAGCTTTGTCTCCCACGGTCGCCACGCGCCCTCCGGAAGGTCAACGTAGAACTGGTAAACGTTCCCCTTCAACGGATAGCCCGCCTCGGGATGCTGTTCGCGCAGAAACAGATCATATTTACCCCGGCTACCATCAGCATCATCCAGCGAGCCGGCGATGGACCAAACGGCACAGAAAAAGAACACCTTCCCCAGCGCCTCCGACCACCGCTCGAGCTGCTCCTCGCCCGTCTGCGGGCGGAATATTTTGCTCGTATCGAATGGTGCAAGCAAACTATCACACAGCTGACAGAATGTACGCACCACCGACACGTCCCCGATGTTCGCCACCGTCCGACACTCGGACCGGCGGAAGGAAAGCAGCCCCGCCATATACTTCTCCACCAGCGTCTGCAATCGCTGGCGCAGCAACAGCTCGCCCTTCTGCTCCAGCCAAACGTGCACCAGCGCGGACCAGCCGAGATCATCGGCACCGAGGTGCACGAGGGCGAAATGTGACACCAGCGAGGGCGTTACTCTATCAAGCGGCCCGACGCACTCGACGATCACTTTCACGCCACGGTCAGGGCCGCCGCTGGACGACGACGCCGCACTAATCGGGGTAAAATCGCAGCCCATATAGTGCCCGGGCCGCAGTGCCAGCTGGGCGATGCAATCGATCCATTCGCCGCACGGCACGGCATCGAATATCAAACACTTTCTACCAGCGGTGCACTCTTCCGAGCCGGGCGGCGGATGCAGGCACGCCCCGATGACGCTGTCCAGCCAGCCGCGATCGAATGCGGCCGGGTGGGAGGAATGGCGGAGAGTGGCTGGGAGGATGCGGGTCGGTTCGTAGGCGGGCTTCGATATGGCAAGGGCGATACCGATGCAGGCACTTTTGCCCGTACCGGCCGCTCCCGTCACCACTATCGGGCGTCCGTCGGCGAGAAGGGCCTGATGGAGCAGCAGTACCTTGTCAATCATACCGTCTGAAAGCTGTAAATGTTAAAGAAGATGAGATTTGTTGGCTGTGGTTATCAGATTTACTGCTAATTACCCTGAAATGCATTGCTTTTGCCTGATTTTGCACAACCTCTTTCAGCTCATCTTCGTTGCTTTGCGATTGTGGAGCAAATGGACCGAAAACAAGCACCAAATTACGATGGCAGTTCCGCATTTCCGCCTCAGAAAAGCAACCCTGGAAAGTATTCTGCAAACGGATAATTGTACTCTCCATTATTTCCTCTCTAAAATGTTTACACTCCTTCGACTACTCACGCAGAACGCAGCCAGAAACGCTCGCTTCTCCTCGCTCCAGTCACGCACTGACAGTTCATCCGCTTTGTTTACATCCGCCGCTGACGTTTGTTGCACAAGCCGCCCGGCCTCGACGACATGTTTTAGTTGCCGCAGTGAAAACATCCCTCCCTCGGCAAAGTACGGACTGGATAGTTTCATTTGCCGAAGAAATAGTTCGAAAAGTTTCGCAATTCGTGCACTGTGATCGTAACCGGCCAGCCACAGCCACGCTTCCAGCACTTTCGACCGATCGACGGAGGTTATGTGTACCAGGCGGAACAATGTTCGGTCCAGCTCTTGTGGCGCCATTTTGCGACCCAAACCGGAACTGGTGAGTGCAAACAGCCGAAAGCGACCGGATCGTTCTTCCCAGCTTAACTTTCGCTTTGTCGTTATCGATTTTCGTACGGCCATGGCCGTTTCCCGAGCGTTGTCAGCGATTTGGGTTACGATGGTGCTTGGCAAGCGCTCGAAGCACCGCAACAGCAACCATCCTCCGACCATTTTCACCCCACGCACCATGCGCATCATGTCCTCCGGGGTGGAGCTTGTGTCACACTCCAGTGTCAGCAGAAACACACCGACCGAGTGGGCCAAACTCTCCAGCAGCACCTGCCGGCCGCAGCATCCACCGGAAGTGCCGAGCAGGAGGGGAATTTGGCGTAATTTTAGCGCACACACCGTGGCCATTCGTGCCCGCTCGCTTACTGGTGTGAGCAGCATCGGTTCGGTGGAGCGTTTGCATTCGTACCCGTAGGCAAAGCGGGTGTCAAACAGCTGGATCACGCATTTTCGACCCGGCGGATAGCAGTGCGAGTGCAACTGGCATACCCACTCGAACGTTTCCAGCCCGTGGAGCTCCTTCCGACGACACAGCCGCTCGATCAGATCTCTTGCATTTAGTTCGAGAATTAACAGATCGTACAGCTTCTTACACTGCCAGCGTTCGCTGCACGTGCGTGCCGAAGCCGTCAGTTCTTGAAGTAGCTGAGGGAAGCAGACAAGGCACATGCAGTAAGTATTTAACAACGACGATCGTGAAATTTATATCCCATGATGCTAAAACACATCAAACGACGTTGCAGATTGAAAACCGACAGCAGGATACCATCGCTACATACCTTTGTGTGTAGCGCGCGTAACATTTTCAACGGTTTCTTGGTACCGAGCAGACTGCACTGCACCAAGGCATTCCTGGTATGCAGCGTTTGCTGCAGCTCGACACTCTTCAGGCACAGCTGCAGCGGCCAGCTGCGCAGCCAGCCCGTCTCGACCCGCTTGAAGTAGTTCCTCCGTAGGGCGGTGTGGCAGCTCCACAATAAATCACGCATCGCATCGCGAATGTGACATTCGAGCTGGTTCATGAGCTCAGCCACACCATCCGGCCCGGGTCGTGCATCGGGGAGCGGGGACGATCCAACGAACGGGACGTACTCGTCATCCCCCGTGTACACTCCCACCACGCCCGGCGGGACCGCCTTGCCCCGATCGAGCAGATGAAACCGGGCCACGTTTTCGTACAGCAGCGGCAACGATTGCTCCAGCTGGGCGTACTTGAGCGGCGCAGCGATCAGCCCGATCAGCTGCCGGTCGGAGAGCAGGTAAAAGCGCGGGAAAACGGCACGCTGCTCGCGCAGCACCTCACCCAGCGTGTCCGCCTGCTGATTGAGCCGCTTGCGGACCGACTCCAGCTCGGCGATAAATTCTTGCCCCACCGGGCACACGTCCTCCACCAGCCGGGCCGTCGAGAGGTAGCGCATCAGTTCACACCACTGCGCAAAGGCGGCGCGAAACCCATCGTTGAACGCGTCCAGCTTGGAGCCGGGCGCTGTGCCGCGGCTGATCCGGTGCAGCTCGTGCAGCGTTCGACACTCGGCCACCATGCGCACGACGATCTCGAGCATCTCGTCCAGCAGGCCGACCGTGTGCTCCCAGTAATCGATCAGCGCCTGGTACGGATGGCGATGGGGCGATCGACGCAAGCGATTTATGATCCCGATGTTGTCCGCCAGCGTTCGGAAGTGGGTGGCCGGGTTGCGCAGTTCCAGAAAGCCACCACCGCCCGCTGGCTGCCGGATGGTGAATTCAATTGCGCGGACACGCAACGCAACCGCTTCGAGGTCGAGCTCTACCTCGTGCTCTTTGCGGGCGGCGTAGCACAGGTCCAGGAGCGGTTCCTCGTAGCTGTACAGTGCCAGCGCGGTCATCGTCTGGAAGCTGCACTGTACGCCCGGTAGCTCTGGGGCATCTTCGCTACAAACACATCGCAATTTGAGCACATGGAGGGCGCGGGTAAGTTTCTTTTATTTGCTCCAATTCGCAACTGAATGTACTTACCACATTGCAATTTCCTTCACCTTCTGCCAGTGGCGCTCCTGCATGAAGGAGGCGCGCATCGTGCACACGATCGTAACCGTCGTGCAGAAGTGGGCGATTTCTGCTCCCACCCGGTGGAACACATCGAACTCTTCTTGACTGATGGGACCGTCCGCTAGCAGTGCGTACGCTTGCCGAAAGTGGCCCGACAGCATGTGCAGATCGATCTCGTCCGCGGTGCTATAGGTTTCGGCCATGATACGGTCCCGCTCGATACGCCACTCCTTCACCAGCATCCACACCTGGCGCAGATTTTCTAGTTTTGAGCGAATTTCTTGTAGAGCCTAACGGTGAGGTAAGTGTTTAGCATTTACAGGGTTTCCCACGATTTATTGGTCAGTTCCCATGATTTTTTGGTGCGTTCCCACGATTTTTTGACCGTATCCCATAGATTTTTGGTTCGTTCCCATAATTTATTGGTATTTTCCGATTGGATATCAATACAATTGGACCACAAAATTCTGGTAAACGGCCAAAAAATCGTGGGAACGCACCAAAAAAATATGAGAACCCACCAAAAAATGATGGGAACCAACCAATAAATCGTGGGAAACCCTGTAAACAGTACAATTATTTTCTTGCTAAATGGTTCTTATTCGGATCTTATTCGGATCTCAGCTATCAATATCTAAGAACACTTTTATTTTCTTATTTTATCGATTCCTAAGATTGTTTTTATACTTTCTTTCACTGTTTCCATCGACACTAAATTAGAATTTGGCGTGACTGTTCTAATTCAAGCTTTTAGTTGTACGTGTGAATTACTGTCTACGATGACCCATTTGTCTATAAAAACATGAGCAAATCGTCATTCAAGTAAGAGCAAAGTGCAACTACGTGCAAAGAATTAAAACGAAAATTAGATCACGCAATTCACATCCTGTCGGTAGATGCATTCTCAGTAAATGGCTAACTACACAGCCGCTTTAGCTTAACGAGACACAAGTCTAAACATCGTTACAGTACGATTAAAGCAGCGTTGTTTTTCGCCATTTAACGATTGTAACTAATATTAACCGTCTAAATCATTAGCAACGGCATTCCCGATTGAATCGGAACAAAATGTTAGCCAGTTGATGCTGTAGAGAGCATTTCCCATCCACTTCACACCAACCAATGCCAATGGTTGTGTGTGTATGTACCGACTCGGCTGCACTTTACCCCAGAGAACAATGGCATTGGGGAAGTAAAACGCCTGCCAAGCTGCAAAAGGGGCATGGTTGGCAGGGGAAGCAAAAGAGGAATAAAATAATGACCATAGCATAGAACTTACGGGCAACCGCACATAATCGACACCGAGCAACCGCATCCGCTCCTCGATCTCGCGCTCGCGGCGTTCTAACTCTTCCAATTGCATCATTAAACGGTCAATTGCTTCGAACGCTTCGTCCGGAGTCCTACGGGAATGGCAATAGAAATAAAAAACGCACACATACACAACAGGCGCAGCGCAGCGACATAACAAAGAAAAGTTTTTCCTCCCAATCCCCGCACCCGTTTGACTCCCGTCGGCATGTGCCTGGTTCCAACGCGAAACCATTAGACACGCTGCCCTGCCATGGAAGGGGTCATAAACTAAGCCCCCCGTAATATTGCAGCGGTTCGTCATTTTGTCCAACCCTCGCCCTGCCCACACGCTTACGAGTCCTCCGCGGTGGGCATCTCTTCGCGCAGCATCTTGAGCATCTCCAGTGCGTCCACCTTGAGCGCGTCGGCCGCTCCGGTCATCGACAGCTTGAACTGATCCTGGTAGTTTTCGATCTGCTCCCGGATCGCCTTCAGATCGGCCCGGTACTGGGCCCAGATCTGGTCGATGTTGTGGCGCAGCGCGTACGCTTCCGGCAGCAGATCGGCGACGTACTTTTCCAGCACCACAAAGTACTTGAGGATGATGGCGATTTCCTGCTCCTTGGCGGGCAGCTCGTCGTAGCAAACCTGGTACCGCTCCTCCAGCCGCTTCAGCTCGTACACTTCCAGCGGCTCGTGGTGAAGCTCTTCTATATTTTGCTGCAAAATTTTGTTGAAATCTGTGCACGAGAACCGAACCTTTGCAATTAGTTCAGGAAGTCTTCACTGATTTTGGGGCATACTTACCGATGATTTTGCCATACGCGATGCACTTCAGATACTCGATATAGTTCGTCTGCCACTCGGCAATGTGACCGGTGAGGGCGTACTTCAGCTTCAGCGCATCAATCTCCACGCTGCGGCACACCACAAAATCGCCCTGCGTCGAGAGCTGATTTTGCAGCTCCTCAAACTTTTCAATGTTCTTCTGGAACGCTTCCGACGTCATGGCCGTCAGCTTGAAGCGCTCAATGAACGCCGCCTTGTCGACGCACCAGAACGGCCGAAACACGTTCCATTTGGACTGGTAGGTGCGCAGCAGCCGTACCGTGTCGTTGATCGTTTCATCGATCGAACGCGAGATCTGCAGGTACTCCGAATGTTCCAGCAGCTGCAGATAGAAGCTACGCTCTCCACTGTCCAGCTGGTAGCGCCGGGCCATGCTCGGAACCGGGCGAATCGTCAGACAAACTTCCTCCACCAGGCGGCGCAGCGTCTGCTCGACCACTTCCACCGACGGTTCATAAACGGCGCCTTCCCGCTTCAACAGTATCTCTATCATCAGTATCGGACAGGCATGGACGTTCTCGATTGCCGTCTGAACACCACGCAGCGTGTTGAGTGTGCATGTGAAGATGGCCGCCCGCAGCAGCTTGTCAATTTTGTGCAGATACTGCTCCCAAATGCTGCCCATCTTGCGTATGTTCGACCCGAGACTGTCGTACACGTTAAATATGTGCTGGCTCACCTCCGTCAGCACCTCGAGCAGCTCTGTAAAAACAGCCTTCTTCTGCTCGGCCACACCGGTCATCAGTTGCGCCACGCTGACCGGATGTTGCTGCTGCTCGAACCGAACGAAAATCATTGCGTAGATTCGTTCTACGAGCGATACGATTTTGTGATTCTCGCGCTTGTACAGCTCGATCAGTTCGAGCAGCTCGCGCACATTCACCACGTACCCCTCGATGAACTCACTCAAATCCTCCTCCCAGGTAAGCTTACTGCGCATCGGCTCCAACTTCCGCTCCGTTTGCTGAATCATGGGCTTAAAAAACAGCCGCTCCTTGTCCGAGATAGACGAAACGACCCCATTGAAGTACAGCACCAACCGCAACACGTTGTCAAATGTGAGCCGCGTGTTTTCATGCTTCTCCAGGTCCAGGCTCATCGGGATGTTCACGCCGAGCGTTTTGAAGTAGTACGCCTCATCGAACAGTACCAACAGTCGACGCTCAATGTTCACCTCGAACAGACCCGGCCGGAGATTGCTTCTACAGATAAGATTACGATGATACCAGGACGCCATCTCGGTGGTGATCGATTTGCTCCAAGAGTCGCTAAAACCTTTCAGAGCCGCCTTCACCTGCTTCTCGCACGCTTCGTACAGTGCCAGCACCTCTTCCTGCTGGGGATGCTCCGGAAAGAAGCGACAGTTTACAATAAGTGTGCGCAAATGTGTCAGATGATCAAATCGCATCTTCAGCACGGCATAACGACCAGCGTGCGGTGGCAGCAGCGCAGGATACTCGGCTATACCGGACGAAATGTCCTTCGACAGCTGCATAATCTCCTCATTCAGCATGCCCCACACTTCGCCAATTTTGCGCATGAAGCTTTCGCGAATGTTTTCCCGCTTGTAAAAGTTCAGCAGCGTTACGAGCACGTTCAGCTTTTCCTCCAAATTCTCCGACATCAGGAACACGTTCGACAGCAAGTTTTCTATAATGTCGTCCAGGCTTTTGAGCATCTCCCGGAACTCGCCCACGTACCGGTACCAGTCTTTGTTGTTAATGTCCAATATCGTACTGCCGACCGACTCGATCGTCTCCAGGGCATTGTGGAAGATGCGCTCCACCTGCTCACAGCGTCGCTCAAACTCGTCCGCATTGTTGCAAAAGAAGCGATACGAGGTGTAGGACGTACTGTCCGCGTACTTGCCGAAGATGAGCATCGCGTCACAGATTTCCAAGATATCGTGTAGCCGTTGCAGAAACGCATTGATGCGATTGAAGATGGCGGCGTAATCCAGATTCCACGTGAACTCATCCTTAAAGTGCTCCAACATCTATGGAGAAAGGAAGTTTAATTTAAAAACTTTTTCTTGGACTGAGATCCACTTATTTATGCTTACCTCCTCGTAAATGATTTTGTAGGATTCGCAACATTCAATCTTCATGCGACACACCTCAATGCCGTACCGTGGTGCTCCCGAAAGAATACGCTCGATGTCAATGCCTCGCATACAGCAGGCCACGATTTCGTTGCTAAGGTACAGAAACAGTTTCGTAATGCTTTCGTCCCTGTTTAGATGGCTGGATTCTTGTCCAATGAAGCGAATGATATGCATCACGTAGATCATCTGCGAACAAAAGTCGTCCCCGGTCTCCAGCGTCCCAATTGCAAAGCACGGATCGACCAACAGCTTCAGAAAGGGAATGTTCGACTCGGCGATTTCAATTTCCTTATCCAAATCCTCCAGCACGTCCTTGAGATGCTTTATGTAGAGCGATTGGGCGAGCTCGAGAATGCGAACGATGTGCTGCACATTGGGGCCCTTGAATTGAAGCCGCAAGGCTGACAGCACCTCATCTGTGGGTGGGATTAATTATAAAACCCAAAAGTATCTCCTCTCATTCGCCCATACTTACGCCGATAAAGCCAAAAGCTGTACTCATCCGATGGGCACACGAGATCGTCCGGCACGAAATGCTGCGTATCGCTCAGCGTAGCCCTAATTTGCCCCGTCCAGTCAATCACTACCGCTTCGAGCCGCTTGATTGTCGAACGATTAAGCACTACCTCCTGCACCTCCATATCGGAACCCTCGCGTGGCACGTACAGCAGCGTAATACCCGACAGCTTGTAGTGCAGCTCAGTAAGGTACGTCATGAACGCATTAAACCCATTGATGATGTTTGCCTTTACGTTTTCCGACCAATCCGCGTTCGACAGTATCATCGGCCCATACACCTGCTCCAGTATGACCAGCAGCGAGCCTTCGATGTCACCGTGGAGCGTCCCGAACATGATGTCATCGTGGAACCGCTCCAGCACATTGAACAGTTGATCCTGCTCGCGCATAAAGTACATCAGATCGTTGATGGGACAGAGCGGGAACGCTAGCGATGCGGACAACCGATTGCCGTCGTAAAAGATAAACAGCAACGGATTGTTCACGTCCGTCAGCCACAGTTTGATCGTTTCGGACACCTCCTCGTTAAAGTCCTGGTCGTCGTAATCGAACAGAATAATCATGCCGCGGATGGAGCCCACCAACGTTTCAAGATCCTCATCGGAATAAGCGGGTTTGTCGATTTCTTCCACCGCTTCGACCACTTCTTCTACCACCTTTTTTCCTGTAGGTTTTTGAGAGAAAAGCATGAATAATGTTAACATTAAAGAACCAGAATTCAAAGCTATAGCTCGTTCACCTTACCTTCATCGCTGGAGTCAGTTAGACTCGAAATTTCACTCATATCACCTTCGTGTTCGGTAGCCATTTCACTTGTAAATGCTTCCTTTTTGACCGGCAGTTGCTGATTGAATGAAGACCTGCCAGACAATTCTCAGTGAAAATCTGACCGTCTTGTTTGTAGCTACAACAAACCTTTCCCTGGTTACCATCCGTTATATCGGTTGCCAGGTGAAGCGAGGCAGTTGTTTACTTCCGCATCCAAGCAACCTTGCTAGTCCAGCTTCTTCGCTCCACCTGTTGCGTGCTGTATTTGTGATATTTATTCAACCGAAAAAAAAATGGTTCCCAATCGTTGTATTTACTATCTAACAGTCGCCGTACACGTTTTGCTTGTGCTCATTGCCCTTTCGAAGGTAGTGCTGCAGGAAAACCTTCGCTCGCAACTACTGGAGCAGTACGATGGCATGCTGGTTAGTGGTGGTGCAACTGCTACAAAGCAGCTCTGGTTGCTGGGCCTACGTTTGCTGCAGCTTGTCGACGTACAGGCCGTACTGCTGCACGGATCCTCCATCCTACTATCGAACCGGTTCTTTCACGATCCCTACAGCCGTCATCTGAACGGAATGTCCCACCTGTGGAGCGTGCTAACGTGCTGCTGTATGCTCACGAACCTGCTCCTAATGCTGTTGTTCTTTCGTTTCATCAGTATCACCTACAGTACGGTGCAGGATTCGCTGTACGGTGGACTGGAGATGTATCAGTTTGACAGCGTGTGGAGTGATTTTTGGAACAACCTACAAACTCACTCTCAGTGCTGCGGCGTGCAAAACCACACCGACTGGACGGGAATGTTGTGGGAAACGCCGGAAAAGGAAGATCAATTTAGAAGGTAATGAAATGGCGGTGACAAGCTGTGATAGTGTGGTTAATTAATTGCAATTTTCTGCCAAGGCTACTGCTGCCAGACGGTGGCCAGACTCCCGCGCTAGTTCCAATTAGCTGCTGCCGGAAGCAACATCATCACTGTACGGGCGGGGAGCGTATCAATCTCGGCGTAACGGAGCTGTTACGAACCGCCGCCCTACATGGCACGAGCATCATCAATCATACGGGCTGTTTCGCTTCGGTGCAGAATAGTCTGGCAAGCACTGTACGCCTGATCAGTACGCTGGATGTGATACTTTGCTCGATGCAGGTCAGTGGGTTCAAGTGCAAGAGAAGTTCTACCATTGCTGCTTAATATTATTCTTTATTTTCTTTCAGTTTGGTACAATATTTTTGATGAGAATTTTATTCATTGCTAATCGAAACTTTCAATCGAATTCAGCGATCTGAAGCGATCCATGAGCTTCTGTAATCATTCAAACAATTTCCTCTGCTCAGGATTTGGAACCTTTTCCTTGGTCCACTCATCGAGCAGTTGGATCTGCTCGGGTGTCAGTTCCTTTTTCCAGCCTTCTGCTTCACCTTTTCGAATAAATTGCTCCCCTTTCTTCGTTGGATCTCGACTTTTATAGTTGACAGTTGGATTGTCACGCATCGATTTGAAGGAAAGGTGCTGGTACAGCAGTTCCAGCTCCGGCTTGCTGTACGTTTTGCCGAAAAACTCACACACCTTCCTCACGACCGCTGGCAGATAGCGCTTCATCTCTTCGAACGAAAGGTATAGGATGTTATCGCAATCCTGCAGCTCATGGTACTCGATCACATGCGCATGGTACGGTGAGTAAAACTGATGCTCACGGGCAAACGATCGTACAAAGGTATCCATCGAGCCACGGTAATGGATGCCCTGCGAGTGGTAGAAGTATGAAACGGCCACCGACTTTGGGTTGCGTCGGATGTATATTGTTTTCGGTTTAACTTCCCAGTAGCGCTTCGGCAGCATGGACACTGGAAGGTGCGATTTGATGAAGCGAGGACGTGCTGTATTTTTTGCACGCTCAAATGAACTCGTATCAGTGGGATGTATTAGACTAACACTGGAAAACCAAAAAAATAGAAAGATTTGTATTGGAATCTTCTGCAAGAGATACCACATTAGCTATAGAGCATGGTAGAAGATATTATTTACTCCATAAAAGGGAAGCGGATTTGTAAAGATTCTGCTCGCGCTGCTTCAAAGTTAAGATCGTTACAGATCAGCCAAACCATCTCTTGAGTCCAGGTCGTTCCACTCTTCGGATAGGAAAAGACCCACACATCATCTGGGTACACTTCCGCTTCAAGGAGTTCCTGCTCGTATTGTTTAAACCTAAAAACATATTGCTCATTAGTATAGGGATAAAGACTCTCTCAATTGTAGATTCTTACAGAGTTGTGTAGCAGTGAGCCTGTGGCGTCCAGTTGGGAATCTTAATCGGTACATGGCTGTACTGTTTCGCACGCACCATGATGTAGTCATCCTCTCCCGTTTGCTCCTTGTTCTCCACGAACAGTGGATCCGTTATTTCGATGTATTCAAACGACATGCTGCTTCCGAAGCGTCCAAAGCACAACTGCCAACCAACTGCGGCAATCGGGTCTATTCGTATTTATCTACATCCAGCTTTTGTAACATGATTTACTACCGGTACGGGGATATTGCACCGAGAAGGGATTGCCAGTGGTTTTTTTGCTAAGAGCACAAACAAACTGATGTATACGAACTGTAATATATTGAGACAAACCTCTTCCTGTTATCGCATTTCCTCACGTGGCAAGACTGCAGTACTGTCTGACAGGCTGCACAGATGCAGTGCAATCCTTATCGATGAGAGAGAGAGAGAGAGAGGGCAATCGCTGGTGAAATGGTTTGTTATCTTGCTGCTTTCGATGCCCGTCATTATCAGACGAGCTATCTTTTACACATGCACGCACACATCCGTTTGCTCATCTGGCTTTTACAGCGAAACGGTGTAGGTTCATGACCTACAGTAACAAACGGAAGGTTGCTGTGCCGTGATCATTTCTGTTGTATTGCATGATAATTCTTCATATGGATCATTTCAAGCCCGCTCGAACGTTCTTGACCTGCGGCAAGAGTGGTTAGCATAGCATTGGTTTTATTTACTACCACGACTATTGTTTCGGCTTGGCTCCATTGGGAGCTGTTTGGTTTGTACGCAGCAAAACAGTTATCAGTTAACGTGCCTATGCCTATAAAGTGTTCTCGATCTATACGAGTTTTGAACCCAAGACGAGTATGTTGTAACGACAATAACACACACCGCGTCTAGCGCTATCGTCTGACACTTCATTATTCTGGTCTTAATTGCAGACGATCCCATGCCGTATTGCCAACTCAAGGGGGCGTGACATGCATTATCTAACATTGTCTATGATTTAACAGGGATCTTGGTGGAATTGGGTCGTCTGATACCATACAAGTAGCATCACGGGCCCACCAGGCTCTGGCCTTGGCGGAATTCATTTGCTGCACATTGGTAAGATCGACGATCACGTTAAGTCCATCATTACAGGGTTTCCCCCACGATTTATTGGTTGGTTCCCATCAATTTTTGCTGGGTTCTATATATTTTTTTGATGCGTTCCCACGATTTTTTGGCCGTTTCCCAGAATTTTTAGTTCCAATTGTATTGATATCCACTCAGAAAATACCAATAAATTATGGGAACGAACCAAAAATCTATGGGAAACGATCAAAAAATCGTGGGAACGTACCAAAAAATCATGGGAACTGACCAATAAATCGTGGGAAACCCTGTATAGCGACTCGTTACTTATCCATCGATTCTTAAAAACCCAAAATTCTACTTGACATCTTTATAAAACCTTCTTCGGCAATACATTCTAATTGTGTTGGCGATTCTGATTAGAAAAGAAATCAGACCCGGCTTTGTAGGAATTGACAGGATTGCCCTTGCTTTATTTCTCATTTTTATTGCCTATCAGTTTGATCCTCCTTATGCAAGCAGTTATTCAAACAATTTCCTGTGCACAGGATTTGGCACTCTTTCCTTGGTCCACTCGTCAAGCATATGGATCTGCTCGGGTGTCAGTTCCTTCTTCCAGCCGTCCGCTTCACCTTTCCGCATAAACGGTTCCCCTTTGGTTGGGCCTTTTGGATTTTCAAAATTGACAGCTGGATTGTCACGCATCGACTTGAAGGAAAGATGCTGATACAGCAGTTCCAGCTCCGCTTTGCTATAAGACTTCCCAAAAAACTGACAAACCTTCCTCACAACCGCTGGCAGATAGCGCTTCATCTCTTCAAATGAGACATGGAGTATGTTGTCACAATCTCGCAGCTCGTGGTACTCGATCACGTGCGCATGGTACGGTGAGTAAAACTGATGCTCGCGAACAAACGATCGCAGAAAGGTATCCATCGAACCACGGTAATGGATGCCCTGCGAGTGATAAAAGTACGAAACGGCCACCGACTTTGGGTTGCGTCGGATGTGTATGGTTTTGGGTTTAACTTCCCAGTAGCGCTTCGGCAGCATCGACACTGGTAGGTGTGATTTGATGAAGCGAGGACGGGGCATATCTTTCACATCCTTGAACGAGAAGTGTAAAGCAGCAGATTGTAAACCAATTCTGGGAAAGAAAGAAAGATAAAGAAGCATTGTTAGCAAGGGATGCCCTATTATCACACAATACTGTGTAAATGTGTGTCTTACTCCAGAAAAGGGAAGCGAGCGCTAATTTTTTTCGCTCGGGCTGCTTCAAAGTTAAGATCGTTGCAGATGCACCAAACCATCTCCTGGACCCAGGTTGTTCCACTCTTCGGATAGGATATGACCCACACGTCATCTGGATACACTTCCGCTTCGAGCAGCTCCTTCTCGTGATTCTTAAAGCTTGTAAAACACACGTGGACACGTTATGAAAGGTATAATGCCTCTTTGGGCGTGGATTCTTACTCTATGCTAAAGCAGTGAGCCTGGGGCACCCAGTTTGGAATCTTGATCGGCACATGACTGTACCGCTTGGCTCGTACCATGAGGTAGTCGTCCTCTTCACATTTCCCTAAGTTCTGCACGAACAGAGGATCCGTTATTTCGATGTATTCAAACGCCATGCTGTTCCTGTGAAATCTAAACGAAAACTACTAACGGCTTCCGACTACTGCAACCATTTTTATCTAATTTCGGGTGTAACATAAGCTAGTACTGGCCCATAAATTTGGCACTGCGTGTGCTAATCCTGTGTGTCTGTGTATGTACGATGTTGTGATGAACTGTTTCTGTTATCGCAATGTTTAGTCTGCACATACCACACATTTCAAATTGGGTGAAAAGGTTTGTTATCTTGCGGTGTGCGCCACTGTGTAGAGCATTATCAAATCTAGGTTCATGACCTACAAAAAACCTACTTGAAATTCGCTGTGATCTGGAAGCATTGAAGCACGTGCTCTTGACCTACCCCAACAGTGATCAACAGCACATACAGTTTGCTTGTTTATCGTTTATTCTGGTATATTTTGTTCTCAACAGATCTCTGCTAGCCTCAATTAGGACTTTTTCTACTCGCACGGAAGTCTTCTTTTAGGCTCCGATGGTTGACCTTTTTGGGCCCATCGAGTAGATCATCTTTTTCGGAATCTTCTGTTTGTTGAGTAATTCAATCGAAAAATCCAAACCCAATTCGATAACATTTCTAGACAACCTAGAATACTTTTATTATATCACGCTAAATATATAGACCTAAAACAAAAATAAAATTAAACCGTCATAAGAATGCCACTTCAGCGCTGAAAACAAAACAATGCAAAAAATGCTTAAATACATCTAAAAGGTTAGTGAGGGGGTAGATTAGTTGCCAGCAGCTCTTCTGTTTACCAAAGTTATATCGAGCTTAAAGGGTGTACTTAAAAGGTATTAAGAAGAAGAGTATTCCCTTCTCGGTTTGCTACACGCGCGGTTATACTACTGCGTCGTGCTTTTCGTTGGTTTTCGATTCGCCATTCGAACTATAGCTAGCTAATGTAAGTATGTGCAAAAACAAAATGGCAATACAATATTTATGTACGGTGTGTTGTTTCTAAAGGCTGTACAGCATACAGTGTGCCATTCTTTCCATGTTTGAAGAGCTATCCGGGCACTGCTGGGAGCATTTGTTCCCATTTTCTCTCTCTCACACTAAAATTGCCTCATTTTGCGCTTTATAAAAGGAACACAAGGAATGGAGTCAGGGAAGGGATATTGGATTGTGGTGGTGGTGGTGGTGGTTGTTGCGGCCCGCTCGTTCGCAGGTCGCTAGATCGGTGGTGGACCGTTCGGATAGCGTAGCATCGGTTCCAGGCTGCGGGCAAAGTTGTTGGCCAGGGTGCAGGAGTACTCCTCACCGTGGGGCATGAGCGTGACCACACCGAGCAGCAATAACAGCATCGCCTGGATGGGCAACGAGGCACGTATGACACGGCCCAAGAATCGATAGCTTCGCGTGAGTATCGTGGTGTTGATGACATCGTCGTCGCCCTCTGCACTGCCAATGCTGGGAAGAGGAAAGAAGCGGCGTTAGAATGGTGCTGTAACTTGTTATCTTGTGAACATAAAACACTTTTCTGAACATCCTAAACATCCTGAACATTATAACGATCCAAATCATGATAAATCAAGCTACAATTAAAGCAGATTGATCCTCTGTTATCTATTCTTAGGTCTTAAAACTTAATACTAAGGTCCTAATTGAATACTGATAGGTTGCAGATCACATTTTCCTGCTCTACTCATCTTTAACTTAGCTCAACATCTACAGCACAATAGCTTTGGCAAAGGAAAAAAAAAACACATTTAGTAACTATTCAACAAACTACTCAAACAACGTTCTACCAACAACACAGCTGCTCTCAACTCTCTTAACAAAACTTAACAAATAAACAAACAAACAAACAAAAAACGCTAAATAATTACTTTGTACTGGAATCGTGTGCCGACGCTTGTGATGGATGGTTTCGGGATCCGCTACCATCTTGCTGGTGCCTCTATATACGAGTAAAAGGCATTTTGGGTTTTGGGTTCAAACGGTGGCGGAGCAGATAATAAAGGTGTTTAAAGTATACGTAAAAAAGAAAGAAATGAGAAAAAAATCAATATTGATTACAAATTCCAATTGGAGCATGTTAAGAGGAGTCAAATTTGATGAAGTTCACACATAAATCGATTATGTATATGTATGGATTGGAAATGGTGGGGGAATGGTAGTGGGATTGGAAAAGATGGTATGAATTATGGAAAGGTATAATTTTGATAGGAAAAGAGCTACAATAACAGCAGCGAATGGCAAGTCCAATAGGTTCTGAGTAACAGTCAGAGTTGTCCAATTAGACTTTACGAAGGTGTACTATACTTTTGGCTCTAATTCTCACATATCCTTCAATACACTTGAATGGTGCCTCTTGCATGGCTTGCTTATGGGTAGTGGCAGATGACAGGAGCTCAACAGGCACAAAGAAGACACAGATGATGGCTAACAACGTACTCCGAAAGTAGTGGTGTTTGGAGGAGCTTGATGATAGAAGGACGCTGATATACACGCGTGATTTTGTGGGGCAGTTCGAAGGTGGCGTGACGTGACGTGGCGGTTTTAGGCGTGCGAAAACTCTCTCAACTACTTACAGACAAACAGACTGTGTGCAACAAACAAAACTGAGACCGCCGCCGCAGTAAGTCCGCGACTGGTGGTAACGATGTCGACGACGACGACAACGACGTAGACAACAGCAAAAGCTTCGTTGGCGGTGTGCGATGAATAGTTGGTGATGGTATAATAAGAGGTTGGATAGGTTTTTGGTGGTGGTTTTGGTGGTATTGGTGGTGGTGGTGGTGGTGGTGGCAAGATATATTCTCAAAGAATGACACATCTAGATGCGTCCTCGCTTGCACCTACCTCCTGCTGTTCGGATGCCTGTCGGCGTCGTGCCTGCTGCCGATCGACGGTCGCCAGCGAGGCGTTCGAGGAGGAGGAAGGAATTTCGGCCAGGCTGGTGCTGCTGTCATAGCCCAACGCGGCACCTATCTTGATGATGTACATCTCCACCAGGCGGCGGATCGAGTGGAAGCGCAGCCGAAGATCAGTCAGCCTAAAAGTAAGAGAATTATTCGCAATCAGTATTCTGAGATTCGATAGCTCCATCACAACTTACTTTGCATACACTTCATCGAACTTTTCCGACTTGTTCGCATCGACGTACTTTGTCAGCTGGGAGGTCGTCTCCTGCAGACTCACGACCCGCGGCTCGCAACGCATCAGATCCGCCCGCAGCTCCCGGAACATGCGGTACTTCTTCTCCACCAACCGTTGATCGCTGGTCAGATCGATCGGTTCGGAGCTCTTGATCTTGTTCTCCGTCTGCTCCAACCATCCGCTCAGCTCCGCTATCGTCCGATGGAACTCGCGGTTCTCCATCAGCGCACTGTTCAGTGCCGACTGCCAGCGGGACGCCCCGGTACAGACGGCATCCCAGCGGCGGTTGTTCTTCTGCAGCCGCTCGCGCAACTTGGCCGCCCGATCGGTATCGCGCGTGTGCGTCGCCAGATGTTCGCCGACAATGTTGAGCGACTTGATGATGCTCTTGTGGCTGTCGAGATCGAGCAGGAACTCGCGATGGTCCTGTATCGTGTCCTCCAGCGCATCGATGTCGGATGGTGGGCTGGAGAGTTGATTGCGCTGCGTCGATTCCGCCATAGCGAGCCACTGCTCGAGGCGCCATAGATCGTTATCGATCTGCTGCCAGTTGCGGTTCGTACACAGCGGACACGTTAGGTAGTCCGCATTGCTAAAGGGAAAGAGAGGGAGGAAGCATTAATACACACCGTCGCAATAGCTGGTGATACGTGGAGAGTATTGAAGGAGTTAGGAGGAATAGAAACAGGTATAGTGTAGCACTTACTGTACGCAGTTAAAATTGTAAGCATTAGGAATGATCCTGCACGATGCGGCGAACAGACAGACAGACAGATAGATAGAGAGAGCGAGAGTTACAGAGCGTTTAATGAAGAAGAACAGGTGTCAGCAGAAGTGATACAGAGTGTGTATGTGGATAGCGATTGTTTCGGCGAATGGAGTCAGTGGCCCATCATCAGGTGACAAGGGAACCGTGTTCGAGTCGGAAACAGTGGATAGAAAGAGAAATAGAAATGTGTGAATGATTAAAAGCTGCAATAATTTTGGAAATGTATGGCATTTGGTTAATGGCGAGTAGCGTGTAACACACTCAAACACTCAAAGCCAATCTGGATGAGGCGCACGTGTACGCAGGTGCATGATTGCCGTACCTTGATTCTTCCAGCTGCTCTTGCTTCTCCTTCCACACGGTCAACAAACGATGATATCGTTCCGTTTCTTCTTTCACACGCACACTGAAAGCTTCCTCCACTGTGGCGTGACATTCTGCAAGCAGCAGTGTGCTCAAATGCTTGATCAGCTCGATCGAGGACTCGCAGGCAGCGGACGCTTTGGAAACGTTCTGCGTCGACGACATGAAGTTGTTCGCATTGATTGCTTCGATCGCTTCCTCCAGCTTGCGCAGGTTGGTGTCAGCTTCGGTCAGTGCCGTCTCCAGTTGATAGCGGTAGGCATCCTTCGCTGTAATGGACTCACTGCGCTCGAGCCGCAGTGTATTTACCTGGACGGCCACTTCCTTTTCGTGGCGTACTTCGAACGCTTCCGTTGCTCGGGTTAGCAGTGCATCGAGGCGCGTCTTGACGCTATTGCCCAGCTCGTGATATTCAGCCATCTTCTGTCGAATGTCTTCCGTCATGGTGTTATTGTTGGCGTGTCGTTCGATTAGGCCCGCACCGAGCGTGTCCTCCTTTTCGAACAGGTTCACCACGAACAGCAGCTCACTGTGAAGCTCTCGTAAGCGATCAATGCGTGCTTCCGCAGACACCGGACCATCTGCTGTCTGTTCCGGGGGAATGTGTTCGATCTGCGTCACCTGCACGTCGATCTGTGTCAGCGCGAGAATGATACGCTCGTACTCCATCACGAACGTACCGTACTCCGATCGGTAGCGTTCTACCTCGGTACGCAGACTGGTTAGGCTCACGTGTAGTCGTTCCCAGAGTAGCAGCATTTGCTGGGCTGGGGCTGTGAGGAAGCGCAAACCATCGGCCGTGATGCGATCGTGGTGCGCCACCGATATGTACAGCCGGCGCATGATGCATTGGATCGGTTCCTGTGCAACGACATCATTCATTCGAAGCGCGATACTTTCCAGCTCATCGGCCAGCTGATCGCCATCGAGGGAAGAGGCCGATTGCTCTAGGCGTCGAACGTACGCGTGCTGTTCGTGCACCCATTGCTGGTGCGATTCCACAATCTTCTGCAACTCCAGCAGCATGTTCCACAGGGCCAGTAGATCCTGCTTTCGACGGCCTGACTCCATGCACACGTTCTTCCACCGCCAGTCCAGATCCTTTGCATCATTCTGAATGCTTCGACGGTTAATATGCACATTCCACGACTGCACATCAATGAACAACATCTCGCACAGATTCAATACTTCCGCCACATTACCACTGTTGCCCTCGATTGATCGCTGTAGCTTTTCGTAATCGTCCAGCAATCGGTCCAGATTGGTTTTCTCCAAACTGTCCACCGCAAACGGCATCCGAAGCTCGCGCTCGATCGTTTCCATCCACGCTCGCAGCTCGGCAATGCGCAATTCCAGCGAACGCATCGTTACCTCAATTTCCGATATCTTCTGAGCGCGACTGTCGCACAGTCGCCACAGATAGTCCCACTGTGCGTGAAGCTTCTCGAGATGGTTCATAATTTCGGTGTGCTCTTCCGCCGTTGAACAGTGCGCCAGCAGATCCTTGCCCATGGAGGTAAGCCAATCCTTTTCGCATTCCTTCAACGCTAACTCCTGACGCATCGATTCCTCCATACTGCGAATGAACACTTGATCGTCGGTACAGGACTCGTACTTGTTCGTATCGTTCAGCTTGTTCTCAAACAGTCGCATCCATTCTGTCAGCGAGTAATAGTGCTCGAGGAAGAGTTTTCTATTGCGTGACGCCTCCTCGCTACGCTTCACCTGCAGTACGATACGCTGCTCCAGCTTGCTGAAGATCTGCCACAACGTCCAAACGCGTTTGTGCAGGCGCTGCACATCGAACATGCTGATACATGCCTTGAGCTCTTCCTGCACTTGGCCAACCTGTTCCAGATTCGCCCGTACCGTGTTCAATCGGACGTGATGATTCTTGACGAGGTTCAGTCGTGCCTGCACACCACTCAACCGATGCTCCATGCCCGAACCGGCCGTACTACGTTGATCCGCTTCCAGCTCATCCAGACACTCTTGCAGTTCGCGCAAACTCGTCTCCACCTCGTACGATTGCTTCCCGAACCGACCGTGCAGCTCTTCGATGCCGAACAAGAAGTTCTTCCACGTTTCCACATTGTCCTGCAGCTTGGAAATCTTTTCCGCAATCTTACCCTGTTCGCTTCGCATTCCCACCAGCGTACATTCGTCCTTCGTGTACAGTGTCAGCTGCGACAGCTCCTGATTCATTGCGCTCAGATCACCATCCAGCCGGGGGAACTGTTCCAGCAAACCGTTAACCTTGCCGATCAGCTTCGGCAGTTCCTGCAGATTGATGTACTCCAGCTGGAGCGTGAACTTTTCCCGTTCGATGTTAGCGAGTGCCTCATACAGATCGTCACCAAGCGAACGGAACTTTTCCCAGTGCCACAGTCGATTGTCTGTTTCGGTGATTCGTTCCGAGAAACGATCGATCCGATCGGCATGCAGTTCGCTCAGCTCGTTGAACCGCTCCACCAACCGGACGTCGATCTTGCTCTTCTGTAGCAGCACTTTGCGGAGGCTTATCAGTAGCATTCTAATGAGCCGACATTGTTCGCGGTGTGCCTTCAGCTGACCGTAATCGCTCGGGATAGGTTCAGACAGGAACGTCAGCACAAACTGAAGATACTCTTGCCAGAATTCTAACAAGCGCTCATCATCCTCCGTTTGAGTGACGAGCTGCTGCACCAACTCCTGGTACTGCTGGAACGAATCCTGTAGCAGATTTTGCGAAATTGAGTGCAGATTCTGCAGATTGCCATTATCATCCGCTGGTTCGCGTTCGCGCTGAATGTCCTTAAGACGGGCGATTGTTCCGCACAGACTCAACATGTACGAGCGTAGATCAACGATCTTATTGTACAGATTCTCGTCGGCAGTACGCTGAGAGTGTGCCGATTGCTGGAGGCTCTGCAAAAACAAAACAGAAACGTCAGTAAAGAACATCTCTCAGGCATTGGGCATCAAACTCCAACTTACCTGCTGAATGTGGTTCAACAAACCACGGGACGATTGCACGGTATTAGCCTTCTCCGTTCGTGCAACTTCCCGCTCATGTACCTTGCTTCGTTGCTCCACCACATTCCGCTCGATATCTTCCAGCTTCTTACTACACTCGTCGATCTCCGTCAGCAGCGTATCGCCAATGTTGAACCCAACCTGCTCGTTGATGTCACCGATCAGTTTACGCAGCTTCTCAACCTCTTGGCGCTGATCGAGCAGTGCCTGCTGGTACACTTCCACCTGTGGGAGATCTTCCAGCCGGTGCAAATCATCGTAATCCGTGTACTCATGGTTGACCCAATCTTTCACCGCTTCACAGACGTCGTGATAGTGTTGCCACAGTTTCACTGCCTTCTCGTACCGGTCGCACAGATCGCGCAAGTTCTCGCGCGTACTTTCCCACACGACGCTAATCTGCTGCACGGTTTCCTGGATCTCGGCCGACACACTCTCGTCGGACGTTTCCACCAGCGGCTGGGCGATCGTGTGCAAATCCTCAATCATGCCCTTTCTGCTTTCAATATCCGTCAGAAGTGTCTAAAAATGGGAATGAATGGAATGTCTTCTTACATCTTTAAAACCTTAAAAACGATTTCAATGATCCACTTACATCTAACCGTTCCGTAGCCTTTAGCAGTCGGTTGTAGTCAGCACTTTCCTGGAGCTGCAACAGCTCCATCATGAACTCCGTCTCCTGCACATGCTCCTGTATCATGTCGAGCTGCTTGTGGAACTTGTTCCACAGTGCCAAGCGGTTGCGTAGCAGCGTCATCACCTCTTCCGAGCGGCGCTCCAGATCATTGTGCACATTTTGTAGCGTCGACAGATCACGCTCGGTTTGTAGTGGCGACACGGACACCTTCAGGTTCATCGGCAGCGTGTGAAGCATCTGGCGCAAGCGCATCAACTCGTTCCAACAAGGTCCGAGTGCTTCTTGGCTTGTTTTGCAGTCCGTCAGAGCCTTCTCAATGGCCGATCGTTTACCATTAACGCTACCACTGCACTCATCCAGCACACGAGCAATATCTGCTAAGCGCTGCTCCTGAGCTGCAATGCCCTGCTCAATGTCTTCCAACCGGCCGTAGAACGTTTCCGCTGCTTGCAGCTCATCCGTTATCTGGTGCAGCAGGAAGCGTGATCGCGTGAAGATCGCATTTACCTCCTCCGTGTCACAGTCGAGGGCGAGGGCGAACTGACTGACCAGCTGGGTATCGATCAGCTGGATGCGCGTTTTGAGCGTCTGTATCCGCTCGATGTAGAGGTACAGATCATCGTGGCTCTTCAGCACCGACTTGGTACTATCGAACTCGCGTGCAATCTCCTGCAGCTCCTGCTCGATGAATGCCAGCTTGTCGCTTGGTGGCGTACCTTCCGTTTTCATCGAGTCCGTAATGTCGCGCTGGATGTTGTCGATGCGGCTCGAGACGGCGTACCAGTTGTCGAGGAGCTGACCGTGCAGCTGTCGCTGTAACTGTTCATCTGTCACAGGGATCGTATCCAGCGCACGATCGAATGTTTCGCAAGCGCTCTTGTACACCTTGTTGTTGAGCACCTCGTACTGGGCCTTAATTTCCCAGAACGTTCGCATATGATCGACCGACGTTTCGGACAGGTTCTTTTCGATCGTGATGTACGCTAGTCTGCCCTCGTTCTGATGGACCCAGTCACCCAGACGGTCGGCGTGCACATTGTACTGATTCCAATGCGTCTTGAACTTGGTCAGCAGGCGTAGGTAGAGCGAAACCTCTTCCTTTAGCTGCATCGCTACTACCAGCGCATCGTTGCTTTCCTTCTCAACGATCGGGGCGGAGATCAGTTCTTGCATGCGGCGTGCCGTCTCATTGTACGATCGCAATTTCGTCAAGTGATTGCCAATATCCTGGTCGAGCGACTCGTACATTGTAATGTACCGTTCGTAGTCCTGCGACGAGACATTACTCAAGTCGGGCACACGCTGCTGAGCCACCTGAAGCCACTGCTGTTCCGCGACCATGTCCTTCTCGAGCACGGTCCAGCGCGATGCGGCCAGTGCAAGCTTACCAGCTCGATCAACAGCCCGCTCCAGGATCACCTTCGTACGATTGTACAGCGAAGAGTGCAGCTCGGCATACTTCTGACGCGTCAGTGGATCGAGGTTCGTTTCCAGCGACTCCAGTATCGCCTTGCAGTGGTTCAGATTCACGAAGAACTTACGATAGCGTTGCATTTCCTCCTGCAGCTCCTCGAGCGAGTTCGTTACGATCTCGTTCTCGATAAACACTTCCGCGGTGGCGGTGATCTCCTGGAACTCGAGCAGCGTCTGCTCGTACTCTTCGGCAAGGCTGCCGAGTTGGATCAGCTTGTTGCTTTCCAGCACCAGCCCATTCTCCAACCTGCGCAGCTGATGGCCGATTTGCTCCATCTCACCCGGCAGCTTGCCATCGTCCTCCGATTTCAGCTCCCGACTGTTGTACTCGTTTGTGCACGCCGTTAAGGAGTTTTGTGCGACGCGACAGTTCATTTCAATTTCCCGAATCATGCATAGCTTTGTCGCGATGAACATGGTATCGTTCGCTACGAGGTCACCGAAGGTGCTTTCAATTCCAGCGACGGTATTGCTTAGAGCACGCACCTTACCGCTGATTGTACGCAGCTCGGTAGCATTTGCATCCAACTTCTGCTCTCCATCGGCTACAGTTTGCTCTAGTGCTTTTACCTGGCGCAGAAGATGGTTTAGGCACTCGTCCACCTCCTTGTTGGGGCCGGTCTTAGAGCGCTGCACGTACGTAATTATCTTCACGATGTGCTCTTCGATGCGAATGAGTCGAATTTTGTACACCCTGTGCAGCTTCGCACGTTCCACCGACGATGGGCCGTCGGAGACGCTTGCCTGCGCAACACCTGTATCGAGATCTTCCAGCGACTTGACAACATTTTCCACGACATTGAAAAGGAGGTGCTGCTGTGCAGCTGGATCGTTTTCATTCTCCTGTAACAGCTGCAGCACGTGCTGTAGGTCGTCATTCGCGGCGCCCGTGTCGTCCTCTTCCGTAGGTAAGCTTGTGGAGCAGATGATGGGATAATCGTTACCTCGCTGGTCATCACTCTCCGCGGATGATACCGACGGGAATTTGATGCTCATCATCATTCGATTAATGTCCTGCCACGGGATGACGCGATTCTCAGCGTAGTTTTGCTGCGACTTGATGATCGAGAAGCAATCGGACAGGCTCAGCTGCAGATTTTGACTTTGCAGCGTGTCCAGCGATTCGTTGATGGGACAGCTGACCGTCGTAGATGGTTTCGCGGAACCAGCCATTGTGCTCTGCTCAACCGTACCGAAGCTAGGATCAATGTCAACCTGTATGTTCAAACCGATATCTCCCTGCCCATCGACACTCTTGCCTTCCGTGATGATTGTTTTCGTCACCGTTACTGATTCACTTCCAGCGGCACCAACCAACGGTACACCGGCAGCGCTCATGCTTGGTACAACCATCTGCGTACTAACTTCCACCTCGATCGGGATCGATTTGTCCTTGGATTTCTTCGATGTTTTCTTCTTGTCACGCTTGTTCTTGCTTTCTTTTTCATCGTGCGTTGGCTCTACGACCTCCTCTCCAGCTGGCGCTGACTCTTGCTGCTTCGTCTGTGTGCTAATGGTGACAGTTTCGGTAATTTCCGTCACCGTCACTGGAGTGGTTTGAGCGTCCGATTCCATCGTAGGCACTTGCACGGTTTGCATATCAACGCTTTCCAAGATCGGTGCCGAGGGTTGTGCGACTGTTTGAATTAGAATTTCATCCTGTATTTCGTACTTCGGAGAGACGGTGGAAGGCTCTGCAACCGTCACATCGTGCATCGGGCTTGTCTGCATGGCAGTTTCCGTGGTAGATACAGGTTGTAAAACAGAAGATTGCACCTCAGCTGGAGATTCCGCCAACGGAGAGTTGGCACGGTCTTCAACACTCACCATCTCCGTTTCCACATTCGCATCCTGCACCTCCGGGAAGCTTGTTTGTGCACTTTCGTCCGCCGTCTGAACATCTGAGCTCTCTTTTGGTGCTTCAGCATCTTCAGCAAAATGTACCGGGCTGGTTTGCATCGATGATGGTTTGTAGAGCGTCGCTGGATCGATCACTTCCTTCACGATCTGTCCCAAAATAGGACCAACGATTTCTTCCGCATTCTCCGCCTGCTGTTGAGTTTCCTTCGTTTCGATTGGAACGGTTTGATTGGCCATATCCACTGTATCGATCTCACGTGCAGCAGCGGGCGAATCCTCCACTGCGTCCGTTTGAGCTTCTTGTTGAATTAGCTCCACCGGTTGAGCGGTTTGTGTTTCAATCTCGGCCGCTTCTACAGCTGTGGTTTGGATTTCCTTCGTCTCCTGCTCGGTACCCTCCTGCTCGATCGTAAGCGGAGAGGTTTGCTGTGAGGTACGCTGAATCACTGGTTCTGGTGATGTCTGCATCGAACGTTGCTCCCAATCGATCGGTACCATCAACCGCTCGGAAGTGATCTTCTCGATTTCGACATCGACCGAATCGCTCCGTCCTGAGGCAAACTCTATCGGAGTAGTTTGCTGCTGCACATCCTCAGTATAGATCGCCTCAATCACCTCGGTTGGGACGACAATCTTCTCCTGAATCGTTATCGGCACCTCGATCATCTCCGGCTCGACTGCCTCTTCCAGCACGTTCACGGTGCTAACCTGTGGTTGATCTTCCTCCGTAAAGCTTTGGTACGAATCGAATCGCTGCTCGGATTCCTGGGCCACCGACAAACGTCCATCGGCAGGTGCAGAAGGTTTCGGCTCCGGACCCGATTGATCGGTATTGCTAGCCTTTTCGTTTTCATTCTTGCCCTTCTTCTTTCTCTTGCGCTTCTTCTTGCCCTTATCGTCGTCATCGGGTTCACCTTCAGCGGTAGCCGTTTTATCTGCCTCATATCCCGGATCAACTTCAACAGCCTTTAGACCGGAAATCTCTTCAAACTCCAGCGACTCTGGTGCGGCCGTCTGTTTGCCTTCCTCCACAGGAGCTTCCCCAGTCGATGGTTTAATCTCGATCAAGCTCACACTGATCTTCTTCGTTTCGGTCGGATCAACGGTCATCGAAACTCGCAACGAAGAGCTTTGCGTTTCACCGATCGATGCAACCTGTACCTGTAGGTTCGTCTCATCATCGGCCAGCTCCGGTGGCGCTGGTTGTTCTTGCTTCACCAGTCCCGTCTCAGCAGATGGTTCACTCGTTATCTCCTCAATTGCTGGTCGTTCGGGCGCATCCTCGCTTCCACCCTCGACCATAACATGCTCTACAATCGTGGTCACATGCGTCACCTTTTCAATCAGTACCGTTTCGTCTTGATCATCGCCTGCAGTAGCTTCGAGCTGTTCAGCCTCCACCGGAATTTCGATCACTTCTTCCGTTGTTGTCGTCTTGGTTATCACTACCGTTTCTACTATTGTAGTGCAGCTATCACTGTCCTCGATTGTATCGGTGGTACGCGTGATCGTTGTTTCCACCACTGGTTCGGAACTCATCGTAGTGGTCTCAATCATTTCCAGCGTTGGCTCGTCTGTCAAGGTAGAAGCTTCAACAACTACCGTTTCAATGGGTTCCAATTGCTTGCTTTCATCCTCAATCTTCACAACGATCGTTTCTACGGGAACTTCTGCAACTTGTGTTGGTACAGGAAGATCTTCCTTTACTTGAACCGTTTGTTCCAAAACTTCACCAGTAGTATCAGCCGGCTCAGGCACACTCGACACGCTAATCACTCCTTCCATCACAATAGGCACCTCAATTTCCTGATCTCGATCTACCGTCACGTGTTCTAGCGTTGCTTCCTCCATCACTATTGGAACTACTGTTTCTTCCTCCTTCACTTCCTGAGGTTTCATGACATTCGGCTCTATCTCGATGTAATCAGAACCACGTTCGGGGCTGGTTGGCCATACTTGTTGTGCCTCTTCACTCTCTTGCCGTTGTACAGGCACTTCAACCGTTTCCTCCGTTCGCACATGTACCGGTGAGACCGGTATCGATCTATCCGGAACGTTATCTACACATACATACTGCGACGGTGGCCAGATGTCTTCGAGCGACTCTACTGGCCTTTCGACCGGTACGCTTAATTCCCCGCCGGCTGTAAGTGGTTCGGTAAGGCTTAAGGAATCGATTGCAACAGTGGCATCGGTAGGAGCGGTAGCAGCAACAACTGCAGCAGCAGCAGCATCAACGCCTAATAGTGTACTACTGCTAGTTTGTGACTCAACGATAGAAGCAATCAACTCTACTTGTGCGATTTTTTGAGCATGTGAATCGAATACCTGTGACGGTTCGTCCGGCTGCTGTTGCTCGACAGCCTGCTCAGCCGTTATCAGTTTCTGCTCCAGCTGTTCCAGCACCTCCTCAACAACGGTTTGCGCCGTTTCCAGCACGGGTGCGTCGCTGGCGGCAGGTGGTGAGCTAGCTTCTATCACTGGGTCTTCCTGCTGCTTCTGCTCGGTGCTCTGCTCTTCCAGCACAACGTCAACACCTTCAACGTCGACGACCACCGTACTTTCCTCAGCGGTTATTGCCGGTGCATCAGACTGCTCTGGTGCCAACTCGACTGAGGTTACAATCGAAGCCTTTCCTGTGATTGTTGACTCAATGGATTGGGCTGGCTGTACCACCTTGCGCAGAGTGATCTTCTTGGAGCCGTCCCGGTTTACCACAATCTCCGTCGTTGTCTCGTCTGGTTCGACAAACGTCGTCTCGAATTGGGTCGGAATGTTTTTCACCAGCAACTCCGAAGATCGTTCACTCTCTCTACCTTCGGCGGGTTGTGTGTACTTCGCTTCCACAACCACAGACTCTTCCAACGGCTGGTCAGCGATACCGTGCGCTCGTGGTACATTGGAGATCTGCACAGTTTCCCGCCCGTTGACAACGGACTGTATGATCAGGATGTTATCGGTCGAGTGTTCCGGTGCGGGTTGTGTTTGCACAGATGATTCCTGAGTGGACACAGCAACCGTCGAAGGAACTTGCACTTCACTGCGCACTATATCAAGCGAAACGGGCACCGGTTCCATCGAAGCCAGTGGGCTCGTTTGACTTTCAATGTCTACGGTTTGCGGTTGTACCGTCTGCTCCACCGTAGTGGCAGGTTGCAAATGATCGGCAAGCCGCTGAATGTTATTTTCCAGTATTAAAGCCTTTTCGCGCAAGATACGTATCAGTAGGGTCAAATTTTCTCGCAACGTCACCGTCCGATCGCTCACGTCCTTGTACACCAGGTACGATTCCGTCTTGTCCAGCACATCGCGCAAGTACTGTTCCTTGGCGCGCAAATCGTTCAGCACAGCACTTTCTTGCTCTTTGCGTCGTCGCATTTCCTCCTCCGTGCTGCACTCGGTCACTTCCATCAGCTGTATGCTGGTCCCCGAAAGCCATCGTTCGATCTCCTCCAACAGCTCGAGATAGTCCCGAATTTCCACCTTCCGCTGTTCGCGTTGCTTCAGTGTTTGCTGTAAAAAAGGGAGTAAAGCATAAAAAAGCATAAGAGCGATGTTATTCAACCACTTGCTCATTGCGGCTTTGCCGCGAGGGGACTACTATTTTGGGAACGAACCTGAATCTTTTCAAGGCCATTTTCCGCTCGCTGCCGTAATAGGTCGATTCGTTCGTCGATCTGTTCGACCGCTGCCCGGACGTGGCTGTCCGCGTTAACCGGTAGCGATCTCGCAATCGCATAGTTTTGCCGCTTATACTCGGCTAGGTTCGTTATAAGGATCTGAAAAGGTATAAATTATAACACCATTACATCATGTGCCTTTTTTATTGCAGTGATGAAATCACGCGAAATGCGTCACGTCACCCCATACCTGCAGACCCTTGATGAGATCGTTCACGTTGTCGTACGGCAGATTGTTCATCTCTAGTTCCGCACTGATCAGCGAGTCCAGAATACTTTCCACACTTTGCGCTAGTGCCTGTGGGGCGAAAACACACGAACGAAAACGGGTTAGCATTCGGGTGGCTCAGTTCGCGCACACTCGGCGTAAAAGTTGTTTTTTTTTTTTGTAACAAAAAGAACTAAAGAACAAACCCAAAAAAATAAACGTTACAAAACGTCACTAAAAAGGCAAACATTGCTTTTGAGGGTTTTTTTTTGCTTCATTGCGAAATAGAGATAGGGCGCGTATGTCTCGTTTTGCTTGTTTCTTCTGGCTTCAGCTTCCCTAAGGCACACCGAAAAAAAAAAACTGCGCCGCACATCTGAAATTCGGCCTGCCGTGCGCCAGAAATAAACGACTGAAGGTCGTTCCAAAAATAGTATAAACCAAATATCATAACACAACACAAAAACATTCAAAACACTGCATTAGAGAGACAGAGTTGGTAACATAAATGGACGAAACCTTTTGAGGTTTTCGTACCGTTTTCACGCATGCACCAAATGATTTAAACCGGCCGTTGCTTCCAATCGATATCGAATAGAAGTATGATGAATTAAACACTTTTAAATCACCGCGCATTTCACTGTATGCTACTTGAGATCTTATTCTTAATTATGCTAGAATCTTCAATGTCTGTGCATTATTTCGAAACAGGAATAACGGGTTGGAGATAGGGATGAAAACTGATTCAGTAATGGAAAATGAAAAGTGGATGAATATGACAAAAAGTACTCGGGTCGTCTTTGTGTGGGATTAGAATTGATTGTGATTTAGCGCTACTGAGATACTTGGGTAAGAGAGCGGCAGGAAGAGCACGATACCATAATTTAGGCTTTCCGTAAACTTAGAACCTACTCGTAATGTGGGCACAGCGGCGGGATGGTTAAAAGTGTCAAATATACAACATACTCTTTGGCTGGGTTACAGCACGATGATATCGATTGGGCAACGGGCAACACAACAACGCGTGTGATGATGTGTGATGAAATTTACTCTAGCCAATTAAGAGACCGCATCAAACATCGGTACCGGAAGATGTCGGTCATTATAAAAAAAAGAACATTACACATACAACAAGCTTCAAGCCACACACGATTACGGTACGACCAATCTCTGATACAAAACTGGTACAAAAAGCATCAAATTTAAAAAAGAAATAAAGAAGTTAAAAGCAAGAAACAACTAAAAACAAAAACATAAGAAAAGCAAATGAAAATGAAAACTGGGTGTGCGATCAAAAGCAAAAACGTAACAAACAAACACGTCACAACGATTAAAAACATATACAGCTAAAAGAACACTAACAACTACATCTACGAAGTACAACGTCACCTGTTTACTGTCTGTGCATTCAGCCACATTTTGTTTACTTAATTCTACGCTGTCCGTTGAACCTAAGGGAGTATCGGGGGTTGTTGGGGGAGAAGGAGCTAGGGATGGAGTGTTGGGTGTGAAAGGGAGAACGGGAGATATGGAGTCGGGTACAGGGGATGGATCACAAAGACTTGTGGTCGCGGTTTGCTGCAAGGATAGCTCTTCGCAGGGGATGTGAGGCATTGGTGTTGATGCTGTTGCTGTCGCTGTTGTTAGTACATTGTTAGTGGCTGCAGGGGCAGCTGTTGTTGTTACTGTTGCTGTTGGTGGTGTGTCGGCGACGATGCACGATGCACCGCTCGGTGCGACTTGCTGTTGCTCCTGGGCAACGCTAACCCGCGCATATCGCTCCTCCGCCTGACTGTACAACGATCGATCAAGCCAAGACCTGTCCTGCCAAATGCAGTAAAGCCCCTGCATGGACAGAGGTTGATCCTCGGCGGTGCACGTGGGCTGTTCTGTTGTAACACTTTCAACCGAATGCATCTCTAAAGGCACATCGTGCAATGAACTATCTTCCACTACAAATTCATCACCCGCCGTCTCGTTAGGTGGCAAAACAAACTGAGAACCGTGTTCGCTTAGACCTTGCTGTACGTCTTGCTGTTCTATCGTGCTTTCCCGATCAACGGATTGGCCTACTGCGCTAGCTGACTGATCATTTACTTTAGGCAAAACAATGCTTTCTTCGACATGAACATCCATAACCTCCAACGACTCAATGGGACTGGAATCCGCTTTGAGTGTCATTTCGTATTGGACAGTCTGGGCAATGTCTGCCTCGTGAGGTCGAGGCTCGGTGGAAATTGAAATTTCCTGCACTACCAAGTAATCCTCCCTTACAACCGTCTCAGTGTCCAAATCTGTTATCTGAGCTTTCAGCGCACTACGATCATCCTTTTCTGGCCTTTGTGCAACAACTTCTGCGTACAGAAGTCCCGCCCGAGGAGTCGCGTCGCTATCGGACGGTGCAGGTCCTTGGCTGCCGAACTCGGGCTCATCCAGAGAGGCAGCTTGGGTACCTAGTTGCTTTTTCGACTTTTTCTTAGATTTCTTGGACTTCTTGGAAGTATTCTGTTCTACCTCCTGTGGTGCTGTATTAGAAACTGAGCTTTGGCTATCGTTTTGCTGTAGATCTTGAGGCACAATCGCTTCTTCTTCACGCGTTTCAATAGTTTCAGCGGGAGGAACATTAAAATCCTGAACTTCCGCTATATCAATCACTTGAGAAACTGAGCTAGGACTATCGTGTTGCTGTAGATTACGCTTTTCAACAGTTTCGGAATGAAGAATAACAACTTCTTCAACTTCCACCGTATCGATCACTTCAGAAACTGAGCTAGGGCTGTCGTTTTGCTGTAGATCTTGAGGCGTAATCACTTCCTCTTCACGATTTTCAACTGTATCTACAGAAGAAACTACAACTTCCTCAACTTCTGCCATATCAATCACTTCAAAATCATCTTCATCATTATCGACTTGTTCCAACTCAATCTTAACTACAGTTTTCGAGAAGGACACACGTCTTTCTGCTTGGGGCAAAATGTCTGGACTATCTTCGCGCAATGGTGCTTGTTCGGGCTTTTCACTTCCAATGGCTTCCGTTTCCTTGACGGATTCTGAGAATGGTACGTTTTGTAACACTTCCACCAAGGGGTCAAACTTAACGCGTTTATCTTCTTCTGGTTTTATCAGATTGGGACTGCCCACCAGCTCAACTACTTCAACTTTCATTGCGTTCGCTTCACTGATGGTTGTGGTAGAGATTTCCAAAGCTGAGCAAATGTTCTTTGCATCTCTGTCCACTTGCACGTCTCGCTCGGTTTCTTTGCTCGATTCAGAGAACGGCACAGTGGGTAGTATCTCTACCTGTTGGTCAAACTTTACCCTACGCTCACCACTGCTATCCTCTTCAGCTAGATCTTCAACAGGCTGTTCAATCTTCTCCTCTTCAGAGTGTTCTGTTACACTAGATAGGCGCTTTATTTCCTTGACAGATTCAGAAAGTGGTACCAGTGGCACTATTGACACTTCCTCTACAAAATGCACATGCCGATGCGCATCGTCAGCGTGCTCCACCGCCACTGGTTCCACTATCTCCAGTGTTAGCGATGATGGCTTGTGTGCGTGATGCTCTAGAAGATGTTCAATTTCTTTAGGTGATTCCGATAACGGTACCTCCTTAAGAATCTCAATTTCCCCAGAGAATTTCACATGTTTTTCCTGATCGAAAATGGATTGCGTTTCGCTGTTTACAACCAATTCGACAAACTCCTTGTTTTCATGAACATGCTCCTGAAGGTGAGCAATTTCTTTAGGAGATTCCGACAGTGGAACTGCTGCTGCAATAGTCTTAACAGAAGATTGATCATATGGCTCAACGTCGGGCGACTCGTCGCTGCAAGCATGTTTCAAAGGCTTCTTCTTCTGCTTTTTCTTGGTTTTATTCGCCTTGGAAGTAGAATCTTCGGGTTGAGGCTGTACCTCTTCCTTCGCAGGTGCTACCAAACCATCTGATTCGGTATCATCTTGTATAGTCATTTCAACGCTTGTAATGTTGGTTTTGACTACAGTTTCGACCGCCGATTCAGGCAGAGGTAGATCAACGATCTCGGATCTTGCTGTCTTAGATTTCTTGGATTTTTGTTCAGTTGTAGTGGCAACATTTTCCGAAACAGAATCGGTATCGTCCGCCTTTTCTTGTAGTGTTTCGTCCGAAAGTTGTTCTACAGTTGTAACAACTTCTTGGACAACCTTCGGTACATTTTGTGTAATTTGTACCTGGCTTTCTCCAATAGTCGAATCCCTACTAACTTCAGGCTTACCGTGTGGCTCAACGTCGGGTGACTCATCGCTGGAAGCATGTTTGAAAGGCTTCTTCTTCTGCTTTTTCTTGGTTTTATTCGCCCTAGAAGTAGAATCTTCGGGTTGAGGCTGTACGACTTCCTTTACCGGTACTACCAAAGAATCCAATTCGGTATTATCCGGCATAATTGCTTCAACACTTGCAATGTTGGTTTCAACAACAGTTTGAAGAACCGTTTCAACAACAGTTTCAACAACCGACACAGGTAAAGGTTGATCAACATTTTCCAAAACAGAATTTGTATCCTCCGCATTTTCCTGCAGTGTTTCATCCGAAACTACTGGCACGGATGCAGGTGGTTGTTGTTCTACAATTGTAACAACCTCTTGGACAACCTTGGGTACATCTTGAGTAATTTGTACCTGAATTTCTCCAATATTCGAATCACCACTAACTTCTGGCTTACCGTGTGACTCAACATCGGGCGACTCATCGCTAGAAGCATGTTTCAAAGGCTTCTTCTTCTGCTTTTTCTTGGTTTTATTCGCCCTAGAAGTAGAATCTTGGGGTTGAGGTTGTGCGACTTCCTTTACCGGTACTACCAAAGAATCCAATTCGGTATTATCCGGCATAATTGCTTCAACACTTGCAATGTTGGTTTCAACAACAGCTTCAACAACAGCTTCAGCAACCGATTCAGGCAAAGGTTGATCAACGATCTCGGATGTTGTTGTCTTAGATTTCTTGGATTTTTGTTCAGTTGTGGTGTCAACATTTTCTGAAACAGAGTCTGTATCGTCTGCCTTTTCTTGTAGTGTTTCGTCCGAAACTACTGGTACGAATGAAGGCAGTTGTTCTACAATTGTAACAACTTCTTGGACAACCTTCGGTACATCTTGAATAATTTGTACCTGGATTTCTTCAATAGCCGAATCACCACTAACTTCCGGTTCAACGTCCGGGGACTCATCGCTGGAAGTATGTTTCAAAGGCTTCTTCTTCTGCTTTTTCTTGGTCTTCTTCACCCTAGAATTAGCATCTTCAGGCTGAGGCTGTGCCACTTCCTTCGCAGGTGCTACCAAAGAATCTGATTCGGTATCATCTGTCTTAGTTGCTTCAATACTTGCAATGTTTGTTTCAACAACAGATTGACCAACCGATTCAGGTTGATTAACGATCTCGGTTATTGTTTTCTTAGATTTCTTAGACTTTTTAGATTTTCGGTCAGTTGTGGTGTCAACATTTTCCGAAACAGAATCTGAATCCCTAGTCTTCTTCTGTACTGTTTCGTTCAAAACTTCTGGCGCAGATGAAGGCAGTTGTTGTTCTACAATTGTAACGACCTCTTGGACAACCTTTGGTACATCCTGCATAATTAGTGCCAGAGTTTCTCCAATAGTTAACTCACTAACTTGAGCAGAACTTTGCTCAAATTGGCCAGTTTGTTGGGGTACAATTTCTGTATCTTCCGACATGGCCGTAGATGTCGTTATAATCTGTTCCGTAACAACTGTAGTTTGTTGTGATTTAGCCTGTTTCTTCTTTTTGTTCGATTTATTTTCTTCCTTCTTATTCAACTCTGAAGCCGGTGCATCGAAATCATGCCCCGTAGCTGGAAGCACAACCTCCATCGCTTGAGCAATCTTCTCCGGTGTCGTACTAACAACGTATTGGACATCGGATTGGGCTGCAGCAGATTGTGCTTCCAAAGCTTCTTTCTCTCGCTTAAGATTTTGAGCCACAACTTCAGCGTAAAGTGGACCAGTTTTCCAAATGTTTGCCTCTACGGCGGCGGTAGTTTCATCCTGCTTTGGTTGATCCAATTCCGAAGTTAGTGCCACATCTGTCGCAAAGCTAGTAGCCTGTTCTTGAGCCTGTTTCTTTTGCTTTTTCTTCTTCTTGTTTGTTTCACGTTTAGCTGAGTCGCTCTGTTTGTTCTGATCGATTGCTTTAGAATCCTCCACTGGTTGATTCGACGTTTCAACCAACGCGATGGGTTCGCTCTTGCTTAGTTCTTCTTCTGAGGGAATGACACCAGCATTGCTAGCAGTGCTACTGTCTGCCATGTCGTCCTCAACCATATCAGCCCAAGACATACTTGACTTGACCATACTTCCGTAACTCTTGTTGCTTTCAATGAAAGTTTGCAGATCTGTTTCGCTACTTAGCTCAACTTCAACAAAACTCTCGTTACGAGACATTGTCTTATCCGTGGAACTTACAGCCTTGGGCACTACTGGTTCAATATCTTCTTCTATCGACGCGTCCGAAGACAGTGACTTATTCTTTTGTAGCTCCAAAAGTCTTCTGCGTTCCGCTTCCCTGCCCGCTACTACCTCAGCATACGTTTTCTTGCCCTTCATTTGTTCCCACACGTTTGGTACCGGTGCCTGGGGTTCTTCAGTTTTTGGTGTAATAATAACTGTGTCGGTAGAATCCTTCAAAGCCCCCGCATCTTGTGGTAACTGTTTCGTCTTTTTAGCCTGTTTCTTTTCCTTCTTCCGTTTTTCCTTTCGTTCATCCGTTCCCTTCTGGGGAATGTTTACTTGAACAAGCAGCTTGCCTTCGACTACAACTTCTCCAGCATCTTGATCCGGTGAGGATGCGACATCTACCACACCCTCATTCGATTCAATGCTAGAAACCATCAGCTCAATGTCTTCCGCAGCCACATTCTTTTGCAGTGGTATGCTAATGAACGATATCTCTGGCTTACTGATGACCGAATCCATGCTTGAATCAAACGCATCCGATCTCGATACATCTACGCTACTGATTGATTCGTCACCCAGGTCTTCGTGTACTGTGGGTTGTTTAGTTTCTGCTACTGACAGTTCAATCACAAACTGTTGAACGTTCTCAGAGTGCAGTGAAGATTCCATCTGCTCTACCACCTCTACTGTAGTAACAGCAGCAATTGCTTCCTGTTCTTGTGTGTTCCTTTCAATCGAAGGCGGTCGTAACAGCTTCGAACTAGAGAGTTGATCTGCTGGTTTTTCATAAACTGATGTTTCTTCTGAAGCATCTTTTGGTGAAACTAACTCTGCCTTTGACAAACCCGAGAGTCTCAAAAGTTCCTGTTCTTCACTGTCTAGACATGGTACTTCCTCCGTTTGTTGTTCTGTTATTACTGCTTGTTCGACTGTAACCATAGACTCTGCTGTTTGTGCCTTAGACATAGCTGCAAGCCTCTTAAGCTCTTGTTCTTCGCTGTCAGGAGCTTGTACTTCTTCAAAAGATTCATCGCTTACTGCCACCTCTGTAACAGTAACCTCCGAAACAATTGGTTCTAATGTTTCGATGTTGGTCATTACAGACCGTTTCAAAAGTTCCTGTTCCTCACTGTCAGAATAGGACACTTCTTCTACCAGTTTATCATTTACGATCACCACTTCAGTTACAGTCTTAGACACAACTGTCACCAAAGTTTCCGTCTTTTGTATGAACTCTTCTCCGTCTGATGTTTCTACCATCGACTTCTCGATAACTTGTACTTCTTCAGTTGTTGGTTCAGGCATACCGGAATCTATATCATCCGTTTTCGATACTGCTGAAAGACTTAACAGTTCCGTGTCTGGGATTGATGCTTCTATCATCTCACTTACTACCACGATTTCAGTAGTAGTTTCAGACACAACTGGTTGTAAATCTTCTGTCGTTACAGTTGGCTCAACAGTTTCTGCCTTAGACGTAGCCGAAAGTCTCAGCAGTTGTTGCTCTTCGCTATCTAGAAGTTCTTCCACCGGTACGTGGCTTACTACCACTCCAGCAACATCAGGCTCAGACAAAACTGATTCTAAAGCTTCTGTCTTCGACATAACTGAGCGATTCAAAGTTTCTTGTTCTTCATCGTAAGGAAGCAAAGCTTCTTCCACCGTATTCTCACATACCAACACTTCTTCAGTGGTAGTCAGAGATACAACCTGTTGGAAACCTTCTGTGTTTGATAAACTTGGCAAGCTTGTATCCTCCTCTTCTTTGCTAACTGTTACTTCCTCAACAGTAGTCTCTGAGGCGATTGTTACAAAAGCATCGGCCTTTGATGCTGCCCCAAGTCTCAAGAGCTCTTGTTCTTCACTGTCAAGGCATGGAACATGTTCCAATGGAGTGCCAGCTACTTCTTCGATAATATTTTCAGCCAAAGATTGTTCTAAATCTTCCTTCTTTGATTCTGTCGCAAGTCTCAACAGTTCTTGCTCTTCTCTGTCAACGCACGGAATATCATCCGAAGGGGTTTCACTTGCTACCAACTCTTCAGCAGCATTTTCAGGCACAGCTGGTTCTAAATCGGGTGCGTTTGATGCTGCTGAGAGTCTCAAAAGCTCTTGCTCTTCACTTTCTTGACAAGATACAGGTTCTTCAGTAACAACTGCTTCCAAAGTTTCGGCCGTTGAAGCAGCTGTGAGTTTCAAAAGCTCTTGCTCTTCACTGTCTACGCAAGAAACATCTTCCGAAGGAGCTTCGTTTACTGCCAATACTTCAGTTTCAGGCATAACAGGCTCTAAAATGTCTGCCTTTGAAGCTGCCGATAATCTGATCAGCTCCTGATCCTCACTATTAGGAGCTTCTTCCAGTATAGCCTCGGCTACTATGTTTACTTCAGTGATGTTTTCAGAAACAACTGGTTCTAAATCTCCTGCCTTTGAAGCAGCCGAGAGTCTCAAAAGCTCTTGCTCTTCACTGTCAACACCTGGAGCATCCTCTGAAGGAGGTTGTTGAGCTATGATTTCTTCAGCAGCAATTTCAGGCATAACAGATTCAAAATCTTCTGCCTTTGAAGTTGCCGACAGTCTCAATAGCTCTTGCTCCTCACTGTTTGGAGAAGTTGCTTCTTCGAATGTAGTCACAGTTGTTTCTAAATCTCCTGTCTTTGAAGCAGCCGAGAGTCTCAAAAGCTCTTGTTCTTCACTGTCTAGACATGGCTTTTTGCTTTCTGCCGAAGTGGTGGCAGTAGTTGTTTCCAGCACAACTAATTCCGGAGCTTCGTCCATTGGGTCCTTCAAAAGCTCTTGTTTTTCATTGTCCTTTGGCAATGCAGTATCTACCGATAACTTGTCTTCAATCAAAACAGACTCCTCTGTCTTTGGACTTTCAATCTGCTTTTGCAAAACGTATTTCCTTTCACTTTCCCGCAGCAGAAGTGTATCATAAAATGAAACCGGTTCAACTGACAGTGCTGTTAATCTTAACAGCTTCTGTTCTTCGACAGATGGATACAAATCATCTGTGGCTTCCTTCAACGGTTTGTCACATTGTTCCACCTCCTGTACAGCAGGCTTACATGCTGCTGCCATCAATTCTTCCTCCTTTGACATGGCAGAACGCCTCAAAAGCTCTTGCTCTTCGCTATCCTGTGGTGTTACTTTTTCAAAATCTTCAGATGGAAGATCATCGGTCAAAACAGAAACTTTAGTTTCTGTCTTCGAATTTTCATTCTGTTTTTGAAGTACATATTTGCTCTCACCTTCACGCAGTGAAAAGTTATCATGAGCAGACATCGATTCAAAGAATAAAGCATTCCTCAAGTCTTCTTCCCTTGATTTTTGTATTCTAGCTTCTTTCGGAAGATTTGTCACCTGTTCAGGCTTTTCTTCAGCAACTATTTCAATACCCTGTTGCTCAATTATACGCTCCTCAGATGAAGATTTTTCTTCACTTTCGATTGAAGTGACGATTGTGGTAACAGTAGTTACAGAAGAAGTTTGCGATACAGCCTCACGTTGTTCCGTTGCTGAAGGCGACGGTTCAACATTTTCTTCTAAAGGCGCAACAACATTTTCCGTACGATCAGTCTCAGAATGCTTAACCATTTCCATAGTCCTTAGCTTTTCATAACTCAACTCAGCCTCTCTTAATTGCCAATTATTAATCATTGATTGGCTCAAGGTCTTCATCACTTCGAATTGGTCAATCAACTTGGATGACTGTTCAGGTATTTCAGACGAAACAGTTTCCTCAACATAAAGTGCCTCAGCAGGTGTATCGCAAGGTAGGAATGTTTCAGTTACTACCTCTTCTGCTTGGGCCTTTGCTTCTCTTGCATCTAACTTCTGGTAGCTATTCTCAGCATCGCGCAGTTGCCACATGCTCAAGTACGACTGTTCTAAGGTACGATAGATTTCCGCAAGCTCCCTATCACTCTTGTTACTCGGCAACGATGAGTCTTTCGTATCTGTTACATTGTTTTCAACATTTTTCTCCCCAACAGCAGCCTGATCAACGACTCCTGCTTCCTTAAGTGGAGTTGATTCATTTGTAACTTGTTCCCCTCCCTCATTGACGATCGATTGTACCTCAAAGTTTTGAATGTAATGCCGCTCCGTATCATGATACTGCCAATAATCTTGCCCACTAGACGAACCAAGCGGACTGTCTGGCATAGCCACCTGGCCAATCGAAACATTCGCATAAGGTCCCACCATTACTTCACTGGTTGCAATTCCCAACGATTCAGTTTGTTTTGCCACCTCAACCGACGACGCATCGTCCTGTCGGAACGATTCCTGGCACATCTCACGCACTACCCGCTCTTCGTCACCTTCACTTTCTTCAAGTACGATCATTGTCCTAGTTTCGATCAATTGCTCTCCCAAACTACGATCCGCCTCCGAAAGCATCGAACTGTCCAATATCGATTGTTCTGCTGGTATTGAACTGCTAATGTCGGGTTCAGTTTCACTAACTACATTCACGTCTACCACACTGCATTCATCATCTGCGCCCCTCTCGATCGCGATCCTCTCCACCATCACTTCATCGCCCATGTTGCGATCCGCTTCCGAATAGCAAACCGACACGTCCACCGTCGGTTCACCTCTAGTAACGACCGTTTTCACGCTCTGCTCAACAACCGTCGGGCCAGTGTAGATTTCACTAACTTCTTCCTGCTGCTCCGACTGCATGTACGTGATCGTCGTCGTGCGATACATTACAGAGGTGGTGGTTGTGGTGTACACCTCCTGGCTAGACGATTCCGTATGCTCAGCAACGGTGACCGTATCAGATACCGCCATGTCCGACTGCTGGGCCTCCGTAGCCACCACCATGCCCGACGCCACATCCGTACACTCCGGTAATGATGCTTCCTTTTCCAACACATCCACCGATTGCGTTTCGTACACGATCGAAGGCGAAATGTCCAGCATCGATACCTCCGTTGCCACCTGTTCGATCTGTACATCGTCATGCACCAGCTCACCGTCCACCCTGACAAACTCTTCCTTGGGTGTTTCTTGCACGATCGGTTCCAGCGGCACAACGTCTGGCTTTACGTCCGGAAGGGATACTTTCTCCACCTTTGACGCAACGATTCTGGGCAGCTCCATTTTTATATGAGAAACCGGCTGAAGCAACACTTCCTCGTGCGTTATCATGGAGATCTTCTGACGGTTATCGCGCCACTTGGAGTTGATCACAATCCTTTGCACGGGATCATTATTTTCCTTGCCTGCATCAATTTCCATACCCTCCTGCTTGATCGTATCATTCGATTCCGATATCTTCGTGCTGACATTCGCCGTTGTGCTAGATACGGTAGATTCAACTGCCGTTCCCGATTTTTCCTCTTTGCCACCCAACATATCCGCATCCGAAGGAATGCTTTCCAGCTGTGGCTTAAATTTGGCCTCCTTCATCCGTCCTCCCTTACCATCGGTGCGTTCTACCACTTCCGTGCGCTTCACCGGCGATCGTGGCACAAAATCGTAATCTTCAAACACCAGATTGCTGCGGAACTCTTGCACACTTCTCACTGGGCTTTCAGGAACACTCACAACAAATGCTTCCTCCGTAGAAGACGCATTCGCTTCGCTAACAGCCTGTTCCGAATCGTTTGCGCTGGTAAGTGATTTCTGCCGATCGAAGTTAATGCCCACAATGATTGTTTCAATCTGCTCCTTTGTAATGGTGCTCATACCCGGTGAGGTTTGATCGCGCGTTTGCGGCTCCGGTACAGGCTGCTCTTGTACTACTGCCTGCTCTTCGGCTTCAAATACTTTTCGCTCTGCCTCGAGGAAAGCAGCCATGTTTGCTGCATCAGATTTTTTGATTTTCTTAAACTTGTCCTTTTGCTTTTTCTTTGGGCTCTTTCCGGAGGGTAGTATAGGTGCTGCAGGTTGAGCGGACAATGCATTTTCAGTACTTGAGGCCGCAATTTCATTCTGTGGGGCACGTTCTTCGGACTTAGGAGTTGGAGATTCAATGCTGAATGTAGCTCGTTTGTCAGGTGTATGCTCGATCACGGCTTCGATAGTTTTAAATGCTAATGATGCATCTCTTGCATTCACAAGAGCTACCTCCTTTGTTGGCAATTCAACGGTAACAGAAGTTGAATTTGTATCAGCAATCGGTGTACTCATTTCTGCCAGGAACGATTCTTCTCTTGCGGTCATTAAAGCTATTTCCTCTGCTGAAGGTGAAATAGGAACGGTATCTGCGGTAGGTTTACCAATTAGTTCTGTAGGTTCTGGTACACTTATTTCAGTCAAAAATGATTCTTCTCGTGCACTCATGAGGGCCACTTCCTCTGCTGAAGGTGCCATGGAAATCGGATCTTGTGTTGATTCCAACACAACATCTGATTCCGTCACAGTAACAGGAGCACTCATCTCAGCTAGGAATGATTCTTCTCTTGCATTCATAATGGCTATTTCTTCAGTCGAAACAACGACAGACATAGCCCCATCGTCCGTTTTAGCATCTGTATCATGTTTCACATCAGAATGCTGACCACTCATTTCAGCCAAAAATGATTCCTCACGAGCACTCATTAGCTCTATTTCTTCAGCTGATGGTCCAGCAGGTATGAATTTTTCTTTGGGCATAGTTTGAATGTGTACGTCAGTAGTTGGAGCTGGTGCACTCATCTCGACCAAAAATGACTCCTCACGAGCATTCATTAGAGCAATTTCTTCGGATGAAACCTCAATCTGAGCAGAACACTCTTGTACTTGAGGGACATTAGGTTCAGAAGCACTCATCTCGGACAAGAACGATTCCTCACGTGCATTCATGAGAGCTATTTCCTCCGAAGAAGAGTCAATTGGAAGGGAAGGCTGCTGAACATCGTGTTCGATCGTCGTTTCCTCATGAACCGTCTTACCACTCATCTCAGCCAAGAAAGCTTCTTCTCTAGCGTTCATCAATGCTATTTCCTCTGACGAGAGTTGACCTGGAGCTACAGTTTGTTGCCCTTCTGGCTCAACATCAACTTCAACCTTCACAACAGAGCCACTCATTTCAACCAGGAAAGCTTCCTCTCTTGCATTCATAACAGCAATTTCGTCAACCGAAGGGCTTATCACCGCTTGATCTGCATTGGTAATCGGAACGTTGGAAGCAACTGGACCACTCATATCAGCCAAAAATGATTCTTCTCTCGCTTTCATGAGCTCTACCTCTTCTGCTGACGGTGTAACTGATGACTTGATGTCTTCAGATGTACATTCTACGATCGTTTTAGTAACCGATGCAGCATCTCCCTTGGGAGCACAAGCTTCTTCTTCAACATGACTCACTGCTTCAACAGTTTCTGTTAGCATCGATTTCACAAATTCCGTTCGCTTTTGCTCAATGACCTTTCGATTGCTAGAGGACACATCGTGCTGTTCATCGGTCGACTTCTTGGGTTGCTTCTTGCCCTTGCTCTTCTTCTTCGTCGGGGGACACCAAGATTCGCTTTCCTTTGCCACACTCTCTACAGGTGGTTTGGAAGCTACATGCAAATTCTTCTGATCTACAACCTCCATCGTTGAAGCTACATGCTCCTCATTCCCACCTTCAGCATTCGATTGCTCAATGTGCAAGGAGCTTGTGTACGTTTTGGAACTGCCTTCTTTTACGTTTGACTGATGTTCCACCACGATCTCTTCCTGCCGAGTTTCGGTAATGGTGGTAAACGATACCTCTGACCGATGATAGCTGACGGTTTCGGTGTGCTGCTGCACGCGCTCTTCAACTTCACGCCTATCGATCGTTACGCATGGTTGAGCGATTTGTATGGATTCTTCCGAAAGCATGACAGGATTCGGCACTAACTCAGCAGAATGAACTGGAATTTCAGATTCCGTCACCAAACCACTTCCTTCACCAAGCTGCAGCTCTATCTGCTTGCTGTAACTCTCCAGCGATTGCATCCCTTCCACTGCACCACCCTTCAGTTCGATCGAAGTAACCGTCAGTGGTTCATCTAGTGGGCGCAGCTCCACCACGGACACATTCTTCTCCTTCGGGGAAACAATCTCCACCGTCGATATGTTCTGTTCCACCGTCGTCACCGGCTCACTTGCACTAATATCCAGCAGCTTGTGGGTGGTGGTGGTTTTGTTACGCTTCTTCGCACTCTTGCGTACCTGCTGTCGGCGCTGACCCGATTCTTCCTCGAGCCGGATCTGCGTCACGTAATGTTCCTGCTGCTTTTGCTCCACTTTCTGTTCGACCGCTTGCACCGGTTCGTTTACATTGATGGTTATTTTCGTCTCAGCACTGGCAACCACTTCCGGCTGATCAGTCAGATTCACTATGGACACTGTTTTCATGGGGCTAGTCGATTGGCGGGCAGCAGCAATTTCGGACCTATTCACATTGATCTCCGTCACAAACACTTGCTTCTCTTCCTTTACGCCCACATCAACACTTTCCATCGACTTTGGTGGCAGCAGCTTGTCATCCTTGCTTTGTATCTGCTTGATCTTGCCCTTCTTCGCCTTTCTGTAGCTGATCGTTTCGGATCGTTCACTCTGTTCGGATGGTATCACCAATTCGGATGTTTTCGCGGGTGGAGCAGTCACTACGTCACGTGGCTTCTTGCACGCTGGTTCGGGTTTCTGAGTCACACTCTGCTGAACGGCCGGTCTCTTCACCATTCGCTCACTTGTCGTTGATGATGCATTGCTTCGTGCGGAGGATGATCTTGGGTGCGCTTTGCCGCCACGGGGCGTCTGCTGCACCTGACTAGAGGATGCCGCTAGAGGTTCGTTATGTACAATATTTACACGCGTTACGGCTTCCGGCCGGTTGCGGCGGTTGCGTGAGTTTGAACGGGAACGGTTTGCGTAGGATTGTGGTAAGCCAAGGCGAGTGGAGGTACCGAACTGATGTAGTTGCTGTTGCTGCTGATGTTGCTGCTGATAACTATCACTCCATGACATCTGCTGGAATTGTTGCTGCTGCTCTAATTGCTGTTGTTGTTGCTGCTGTTGCTGAAGACGGTATTGATTAGATGCTGCAATTTCTTTCAACACTTCGGCGTACGTCTTATTCCCGAAGGACCATACCGACACGGGTCCCGCTGCAGCGGCGTTCGATACTTCGGTTTGCGTCACTTGGGGCGTCTCGTTCGCTGTGCTCGTCACCATAACCACTGGCTGGAGCGAAGTAGCTCCAACGATGGTGGTCACATTGACAGCACTAGAGCTCACTGAATCGGTGAGTGTTTCAGCCGGACGGGACGGTTGTTGTTTGGGTGGCATGGTAGGTGGTCTACGGGATCGGCGCTCTTCCTGTGGAGGATCTCTTGCAGTGGATTCATTGGCTGGCAGCACGGGCTTACCGGCCCCCCCGAGCTGTACTACAGTAGGGCCCGGTTGGCGGTACTGGTGAGCGGGATTTATCGTTTGGGGTTCGGGAGTCGTGATCGAGATGCTGGTAACATTGCGTGGCTGCGGCGGGTGGCTTTCTGTCGTCGTCATGTGTTGCGTTTGCGCGAGTCCTCGCTGACGCTGACGACGCAGCCCGGCAACGATTTCCGCGTACGTCATATCGTCGCCCGACCTGCTCCAGGCGGACGGCTGGACCGGAGTGACGGCAGTGGTAGTCGTGGTAGTAACCACCACCACACTGCTACCGCCAGCCACCGTCGGCCGGGCAAGTTCCGTCGTCATCGATGGTGCGCTCTCTTCCTGATCGCAACACTCTACGCTCCAATCGTACGGCATCGAACGGTCCTGAGTGATGGAATTTGCATTTTATTTTTCGAGGAATTTTGGGTAATTTGGTAGTTGGAGAATAAGGGCACGGAATGTTTTTTTTTTTTTTGTTGAGCAGATGATGAAGAGGCTTGAATTGACATTTTGTTTAGATGAGTTTCAGTAGGGCGGAGAAATAGATATAGAGCAAAAGAGAGGGGGAGACAGACAGAGAGGGAGGAGAGAGAGAAACAGTCGTCTCGAAACGGATATTCTATATTCCCAGAATGACGTACAGAAGAGAATGACCTAATCAACTTCAGTTGAGCTTAAAATATATTGAAGAGCAAATTGGAGACAAAATGAAGATCGTCTTACGTTCTTTCTTTTACTGTACAACCATACAGCAAGGCCACTGGCCCAGTTGAATGACTGAGAAGTCCTCTGCGAGGTACAGTTGCGATTAAAAAACTTTATTTTACCACTTGTGGGTACGCACGCAAAGACACAAAAAAACTCAAACAGTTACTATGCTATGATAAATACAAATAATTGACAGCTATCTGTTCTGTCACTGCCACGGCTTGGAACTACAACCCCACACCGGGGTTGCATGTTACAATCACGCGGTTTACGCTTATTCAAATGTATATTCGGCGTACGTGTGTGCGTTACAGCAACGCGATACAACAGGGCAGCATGTGTCGCAATTCCCTTTCTTTTCTCCAGCACAGTGTGTGCGGCGGACTCAGTCACAACCACACAACCTGCGCGCGCTCTTTCCAGGCTTAAGAATGCCAAACCTATCCAGAGATGCTACCAGCAGACGCAGATCGCTCCGGAAATCGATAGCTTAGATGTACCGAGGGCTACGGGTCCGGAGCGCCGCGGCGCAGCAACAGCTTTATCTTATCATTCAACTGATTCATCTGGGATTGCAATCCTCGAATTCGTTCGCGGCATTCCTGCGATTCCGATCCCCATTTTTTTACACCGTGTTTTCATATGTACCGTTCATTGTCAAGCGTTACAGCCCGAAGCCGAATAATGATAATGAGCGTTTGTTGCATGTATGTGAGAGTGAGAGTATCAACAATGAGGTGGTGAGACGATGTAGAAGCATATGTTAGCACAGTACACAGTATGAATAGATCAAGCGGCGGGGATGGGACCCATTTAGCAGTGCAGATCGTTGACACCAATGTACCGATGGGTAAGGGAGGAAATGTTTTGTTAGTTCAATCGTGAGAGGTTGTTAGTACAGAGAGAGAGAGCAAGATACATGGGAACAGGGATGGTTTAGGTTCGGGTGTATGTTTTCAGGGGCAGGAGTGTTGTGTTTGTTGTGTTTGCCGAGGGAAAGAATTGAGTTTGAAGATGAGGGAAAATAAAATAAAAATAAGAAAACCAATGATATATTTATAAAACCAAAAAACATAAAACAATCTCAAATGTTCATAAGGCACGATGGGAACGAAAGAAAACCAATTACAACCACGTGCCACCGCTTATTTATGATTGATCCATATTAAGACACCATGGATTGGATCCTCTTCCGGAGATTGATTACCGAATTTTGCATGCACAGTGCACATTCCAATGATCGTTAGCCAAACAAACCAAGACAGATACGTTCACATTCCGGTATCACATTTTTTTTAATTTTTTCAGGGAATACCGAAAGAGGCATCAAAATCCATGATATCTCATTATATATTCAATCACAATTCACGATCACCTTTAGCGCAATGTGTGTGTGCACCATTATGAAGCGGCACCGCGGGGGGACCATAAGCGGAAATGAATCTAACGATATGAAAAGTATGTGTGTGTGCGTGTGTGTGTATGTGTGTGTGTGTGTGTTTGAAGTGAGTGTGTGGATAAGTAACTAAACTACAACCCCAAAGTACACCAACAAAATGAAACTGAGAGTCAACCAACTGCTACCATGTGTGCATAGTATCATAATTAATGTGCATATTGATGTTTGGAATATAAAATGTAAAGATATGTTTGTGTAAGTATCCAGAAAAACCCTTCCGTAGTGTGTTAAAAGTGATTCAGTGTGAAAAGAATGTGTGTCTCATACTTCTATGTATTAATTTGTTTCCCGAACTCTTCTTATGTGTAATGTCTTCGAATGTGTATGAGATCATAACCGCATGGCGATCAGTTCCGTAACATGTCTAACTCTCCGTTCAGCATGATGTAATATTCTAGAAATCCCTGCATACATTTCCAACTCTACATGCCCTACCATAAGATGTATTACGATAAACCACCACACTTGTTGAATGGTGATGATGATGGCATATGGTTGCTTATGTTGCTAGCGCGCTCTTGCACCAGACGCACCACACGCAAATCCCCCGATCGTGCCATGATCGGCCACGATGGACGACTGCTCTTGAAGTGATATTTATGACTCTCGTGAAAACGTAAACGCAAAGCAAGAATGAACGCACAAGAGCACACCAAGTCTTGTAGAATATCGCGTGCTCGCTTCGTTCAAAAAATGAGGGAAAAAATCTTGAATGACCCTGCTCTACTCACAGTGGGATACACTTGCTGCGGACCAGCACTATTACAGTGTTTGTGGCTAGTAGTGTGTTTTTGTAGTTTGTTTGTACGCTACTAGAGAAATGTTGAAAATGAAAATAAAGATGACGACGTGCGTTTGTTTTTGGTCGTGTGTTCGTGTGTTTACGTGTGCGTGTGATAGTGGTGAAACGGTGATAGAAAAGGGAAGTGTACCAACAAGGGGAATTTTGGGGTAGATCTAGAACTACTACGAGATAGAGGACGAGTTTGGTGGGACGTTGTGAACTGTTTTGCTTCTTCAAATACTCAACGGTGGTGTTTGTGTTTATATTTTGATTTGGTGAGCGATGCGAGAGTGATGAAATCGTGATCGAGAAAGTGGGAGATTGATGATGATCTTCAAAAGTCAAAGATGCACCAAAGAGAACAACACTACGCCACTTACCTGTTCGTGCTTTTCACTATCGCCCGTCTGGTGCAATGGTGATAAGATATTCCGGAGCTGCTGCTCCTCGTGCACGATCCGCTGCCGGATCGTCTGCATCTCCGCCTGGCAGCCCTCGATCTGAGCTAGCGCCTGGTCGAGGTTCTGCGTCGTCTGGAACACGTCCAGGTTCAGCTTGTCCAGGTCGGCCAGTATTGTCCGGCCGCTCTGCACGATCGTCGGGTTGTCCGTGTAGATGATGTCGGAATGGAAGTGGACCTGTGTGTGGCGAAGAACGAAGCACAAACAAAACATTTGTCAGTAGACACGCACGTAAACAAACATCTCGATCGTGTTTTTGTGGCAGCGAAACTCACCTGCAGCTTCTCCAGCGACATGTTGACCTTGATCTTCTGGGCGGAGATGTCCGCCAGCATCTGCTCCAGTATGCGGAGCTGATCGCGCAACGGTTTGCTCTTCAGCTCGCCCGAATTCAAGGCCTGATAGGCGTCCTTTATCCACTCCCGTACGCTCTCGATCTTCCGCTCGTACTGCTGCCACTCTTCGGTCGTTTCGTGCAGGAACAGATTCTGATAAGACCAAGCGACAAACCCCCAAAAACACCCAAAGTTAGAAAAGCGTATGGCATCACTTCTTCAACCTGATGTTGTCTACCATCACAAACAATATATTGACCACCTCGTACCACCCCCGAACCACGCTTCTTACCCTTTCAAACAGCACTGTCTCGATGTCGATTTTCAGCGTTTCCGCCTCGTGTAGTTTGCCCCTCAGGTAGGCCGTCGAGCAAACTTCGTTTATTTTATCGAACTCGTGATTCATTTCGCTCAAATTCTGTGACACGTCCGCAAGACTGGCAACTGCGCTCTACGTAGAGGAGTTGAAGGGGGGGAAACGAATTGCGAAAAAGGTAAACAAGATTGCAAACGCATTAACGCAGCGCAGCCCCACTGGGCTCACTCCACTATGCCCTCTTATCGATCCATTTCGTTACATGTGCACTTACCGAATAATTCTGGCAGGCTTGCTGTGCCTCGTGCAGCGTGTTCAGCTGCAGCTTGCGCTCCAGCAGCGCCCGTATCTTGATCGACCAGTCCACCACGGACTGGTACAGCCGCATAAAGTTCGCCCAATTGCCGAGGATCTGATCGACCGTCTGGTTCTTCTGATCGATCAGCGCGATCGTTTTGTCCAGCTCGTGCGTAAGCTGATCCATGTTGGCCTGCGTGGCCGTCCGATCGCTCGACTCGGTACAGTGGCGTACGATTTCATTGCCATTGAACAGTAGCTGCTCGTGTGCCGTACGCATGTCGCCAAACTCCCCGGTCAGTGCCGTTAGCTTGCTTTTCAGCTCGCTCGGATCAATGCCATGGTTGGAGATGGTTAGCTCCGCCTGCTCGATCCACGTCTTGATGCGATCGTACACGGTGAAGTAGTCCGTGCGGATCATTTTGGCCTTCTTGTACGCACCCTGATAGTCCTCCATCGTGCCGTTTATGCCGGTAAGCGAACGGTCAAGCAGCTCCAACCCTTCCTTAAGGTCACTGGGGACAAACTTTTGCGCCGGCAGGTACTGCTCGTTGATGCGTCGGCGAAGATCCTCCCGCTGGACGCTACAGCTTTCGGCCGCTTCCTTGACTGCGCCGAGCGCTCGCTCCGTCTGGTACAGGCGCTCGTCGAACGGGTTGATTTGCGTTAGATCCTTGCGCACCGTCTCAATGCGCTGCGCTAGCTCGCCGATCTGGTCCAGGTAGTGCTGCAGCTCCGTCAGAATATCGCGCAGCTGGCGTTCCTTCTTCGCAAGGTTGTCCGAGAGTCTGCGGAAGACGAACGAACCCCCCGAAAAAAAAAATGACAAAAAACCCACCCAACCCAATACACCCGGAAAGAAAAGATGAAGATGCAAAAAATGTGTGTTACAAAACCAAGAAAAAACACGCGCGCGTGCACTCAGCACACAATCACCCTGTCACCCGATGCCGGTTGTGGTATTTTGATATCTTTTTCTTCTAAAGCAAGAGACGAACCTCCTGCGAGCTGTCTCCAAGTGCGCGCTGTGATCGTGCCTACAGATCGTGAGCGCATTTGAAACGCGCAAAAATTCAACTATTTAAACGGGTCGTCTCCTCCTCCTCCTCCACCAACCGGGACGACCTTGCGCGTGCTCGACCGGTGTGGTGTGTTTGGATGAAAAAGATATCGAAATCGAGAAATTTAAATTTAACCCAATGACGTCAGAATGTCCAACCGCACACGCTCGAGGGGTCTCTACCGTTCGCGGCCGGCTCGTCGCTCATCGCACGGACGGCGATGAATAGCCGTCTGTGTGTGTGTCTACGCGTGTGTTTGTGTGGAAACGATGATGCGATTCTACGGCCCCGTGCTGTTGCTGTTGCTGCTGCTGCCCTTTTCTTGGGAGACTACAACTTCTTCCGTCCCGAGACTCGAACTCGGGAATACACCTCGCCTTAACACCGTCGTCCAAAATATCGCAACCGAATGCGCTGAGGTGTGGCGAGCGAGCCGTTGCTGCTGGTTAGTTCTGATGGATTTTTATTATTATTGGCTTGTTGACCTTCTAGCGCTTTTTGTGTGCACCCCTACTCCCCTTGGCCCCGTACTCCACTCACGCTCTTTCTCTCTTTCTCTCCGATCGGCTCTCTACTTACTATCTCTCCAACCGACCGGGTTGTGGACCGTTCTTTGAAGAAGGCTAAGCGATAAAATAATAAATTCGCCGCCTTGTACACGGACACAACTGGTTCGTCGCCTTCGCCGTGTCGGTGAGAAGAACGAAATGTGCTTGAGTTACCGGCTTTTTTTTTTTGGTCTACTTCATGTTACTTCCTCGTCAATCCGTTGGCAAACGGCCAACAACCAACTTCTCCAGTTCCGTGTAGTTCCGTGTATTCCTATGGACTGTGTGCTTTTTTTTGGTGTCTTCCAAACTCCGAATATGCTTCTTTCTACACTTTTTACGTAGGCACAGAATGCACTTTTTTTGGTAACTGATACACCCTTCTCTTACGCTTAGAAATGCACTGTATATCTATGCACCGTCCACACGTTCACAGCCGTATGCTTCAAACTATTCAACACGAATGAGCCAAGATGTGCCGAGCTGCAGTGGATTGCGATGGTGAGCGCTCGCGGAATTCCACCACCCTTGAACCGGTGTATGGGGTGAGCTCGCTCTCTCGCTCTTCTCAGCAGCAAACAGAATATGATTATTCGCTCATCGCCACACCACTCTCTGAAGGCATTCGCAGTGCAATGCATTTGCTCGCACGAACTGACCTCCTCGCGCGATGATGGCGATGAGTAAGCGCCTCCATGTGGGAGCGCCGTGAGAGCTTTCTCAGTGTTCTCATCGCCGCAAAACCAACCACCGTTTATAGTTTTTGTAGATTCTCCCTTTTGGAGGAATAAAGTGAACAAAAAAATCTTACTCATGCCACACAAACACAACGCCGGTGCTCCTACCCAAAACCCCCTTCAAACTCAATCAGTCCAGAGGACCAGGGATGACGTGAGGCAGCGCGCACAGTTGTTGTTGATGTAGTTGCTCGAAACATTCCGCGAAGCCGGTACGATGACATCACACATTCGGTGTGTGCAAATGCATCGCACAACTCGTTGGGCGGCTTCCGGCTTCCACTCTCTCTCTCTCCCGTCAGCCAACCATGTGGTCGTATGGGATTGTTCTGTGGGTCGTGACTGATTGTTACAACACTGACTTTGGATTTTGTGCGTCGTTTCTGTGAATTTCGTCCTTTACCGTGTTTGAGTATGCCAAGAACCACGAGCAGCGAGGTTTCTGGACATTCTGATGCCATTTTTCCGGCGCGTGACGTTTTTTTTTTGCTCTGTCCCCCGATCCCCCCCCCCCACTTACCGTGTGTTGATGTCGTTCAGATGCGTTAGCTTTTCCTCGAGCGATTGCGGCAGCAGCTTCTGTTCGCGTAGGGCTTTGATGAGCGTTTTGGCGAGTGCGTTCGCTTTCGTGTTCAGCTGACCAAGGGCGGTCTTGTCTTCCAGCAAGTTCTGGTGAATGGTGTGAGAAGAGAGAATGAAATTAAATCGCAGAAAGATTCCCGACATCTTTCCCACTAAGAACACCGGCAGTTTGGGACATCCAGCAAGAAGAGTTACACGAAAGATCGAACTATTGATTAGCTTTCCCTTACAGTCGCGTAACAATCGATATGAAACGTTCAGTTTCGCAACACGCCATCCACTGTCTCTATCGTTTATTTACTAATGTCTCTGAAAAACCTTCAAACTGGGGTACGACCTTCATTGAAGTCGTTTACACACAGTGCAACAATAATATTGATTTAACGATGTTACATTTATGTCTTTTCCGACTTCGGAGGCAGCTCCCACAAACAAATAAAAAAAACACCGGACGGAGCACACACACACTTACGGTGGGCGGCTAAGCTAAATAAACAAATTTTCCGGAAAAGCTACGCCACGTAAACGGCAAAACCACAAAAAGGCCGCAAAAGCAAAAGTTTCGCACAAACTGGATGGATGTGCACGCAAAAGACGCGGGCCAATCGATCTACTAAAAATAAACTCGATCGACCGGCAGAAACGCAGACCCTTGCGACACGAAATGTGCTACATGGTTATCGATCGTCATCGCCTGCAGGAAGCATGTTTGAAGGATGATTCCTATAAATGGTAAACAAAAATTAATACAAATGTTGTTTTCACCATCCTCTGTTGGGGTTAACTTTGTAGAGAGTGACATTAAAATATGATCCTTCCCCTTGTTCACCTTCGCGCGTGTGTTATTTACATAATTCTCAACACTGCCGGAGAATAATTCCCATTAAGGCCACCAAACAACATCGACAGTTGTATGTCTGACCGGTTGACAACGCACTCACACACCTGCTGGGAGGGCGCACATCTACAACAGTTCACCTTCAATGAACCCAAACAATATTGGGCTGTGCGACAGCAGCGCCACTCAGCACACTTTATGTGCGTATCGTCTCGTACACTCTTGCCTTCGAGTTGTCGTTGATCGTTAAAAAGCCAGTCACACAGAAAGATATCACCGATGAGATCATTGCACGGTGCACCGTCGGCTACTTGTAGCCTCCCCCCCCCCCCTCTTTGACCATCATCATCGTACAAAGTACAGCTCATGGCAAACAGCAAACAAACGCTGACGTCACTGTCAATGTCGCAGCAAGCTCGTGCTTCCCGGTGGAGACGCCCGGTATGTCAAACCATGATCGACATCCTCATTGTGAAGAGAGAACGGGTTGTAGGAGAGAAAGTCGTTTAATTCAAAATTAGCTAAAATCACACCGCATGAAGATGACCAATATTCTGTTCCATTTCATTTCTCGCACCCGTCCCAACGGTCGTAGAAAGTAGTCCTATTTTTAGTGGAGTAGGAGTAAAATTCGCACATCCACGGTAGATCGGTACATCATCATCACTTGCTCGACGAGTAGACAAGCGCTGTTGCGAAATATGATCTCCAGACGCGCAATCGCACACTTACCTCCACAATGTGCTTCTTCGCCTCGGTTTGATCGCGCGAGTGGACCACCAAATCCAATCCTCGGTCCTTCTCGAGCAGCAGGTTCGACTTCACCTCCAGCTCCTGCAGGATGCTTTCCAGCTGGTCCCACTGCTGCTGTAGCTGGACGAGATTTTCGCGCAACGTTTCCAGCAGCGACGTGTTGGCGGCCCACTGCCGATTCGCGTCCCCGGTCTCCTTCTGCACCCGGTCCCGATTGTACTGATCCGCGCGGTTCACTATCTGCTGCGATAGTTCGTTCAGGATATCGAGCTCGTTCTGCTGCACCTATTTTTGATGATAAGAAATGTATAAAAAAGATTAACAAAGGACACTAATTTTTCACACCTGTGAATGTTGTATTTCCAGCTACAGCACTTTCCCACTGCTTTCTACTACCTCGCCAAATGTTAATGCCCAAAAAACTTCACTCCTAGTTTGCCGTCGCCTCCGTCGACACAGAATTCGCTTGCGAATTCGATGCTGTCTTACTTAATTCGGTTCGTGTAATGAATTATTTTTAGCAGAATCGCCACCAACTGACCCACAGACGATCGTGCCTAATGCATGTGTACGGCTCTGAGCTTATCTAGCGAGTCTGAGAGCGAGTTTGTGGCGGTTGGGAGAGAAGATTACTCATTTCGTGCTTTGCTCGTTCGGCGAGAGAAGCGCTGAGAGGTTTAAATCCGAACTGTGATTTTAAGTGTATGGTGTCATACAACAATAAACATGCTTCTTTAAACGCCCGCAATACGAGAATGGATGGGGTTCATCTTGTAGTTTCGTGATCTTTATTTGTGTGTTCGCACAATCCATGTTTGATGATGTTTCACACACATATGGAAGCGATGAATGAAAAAATCTTGTTGAATGAATAAAAAAAAACCTTTACTTGTTTGATGCCATCCAATCTCTCAGAGAGGTCAAAACAACCTGCTGGATGGATCTCTGCTTCTCTTCCGCAATCTTTGAGTAAGCTTCTCATTGGAGCTCATCTTCCATGTTTTGCCACATCTTACTAAAAAAACAACCAACACTAAACGGTTTTCGTAGTCTCATCTCTCAGCTCATTCTCTCGAGTTTGTTTCACTTAACTCTTTCTCTGCTCAATCTAATACATAAAACCGGCCCCTCGAGAGTCTTCGGCTGAGCGCCACGAGAGCTAACAACAGCGTGCGCCGTGGCGCATGCAAACACCACGATTTGCGCCAAAAAATGCCATCATCGAATATAAATATCGTCCCACGGCTGAACGCGCTCGACCATTTCACGTCCACTGTTTGCAGCTAGCGTTTGGTCAACTTCCCTCACGGGAAAGAAAAATAAAAAAAAACATGAAGAACCTGTCAGTGACGGGGTATCGTGTGATCAATATTTACTTGTACTACCCTGCTTCTTCTGCTGTGGCGAGACACACGCAACCCGAGCATGAATAAGAGGCAGTTTCTTTATTTTTAGGCACCCCTCTAACCCTAACTGCTTGTTGCAGCAGTAGCCTTTCTACTGCTCTGCGCGTGCGAAATCGATATGACATCAGCATCAGGTGTCCAACTTCAACTGATCCTATGCTGAGGTCATTCATACGCCCTAACTGATCCGGATGGAGCCATTAACACCTTTCGAAAAAGAATCTTGCTGCAATATGGGCTGCAATTTCATAGCCTCATTTTTCGCCCATTTTGCTTGCAGGCAGGCGACTCTTGTGGAAGATGTGCCTGCGCCTAACGATCCCCAGCTCATCCATCAACACACACACTCAACGTGACGTACTCACGTGACTGAAGGAAAACGAAAGTCTTGTACCTCTCTTTTGATGTGGCTTGCCGTGTGCGCAACGTTGGCCAAGTGCCAACTCGGTACAGCACAGAAAACAAACGCCCGAAATGTCAGTTGAAAATTGGGGTGCCAGGTCTAAGATGGCGCCCCGATTTGTCGTGCTAATTTTCAGCAAGCAACGAACTCGATGGTGCCGCGCTAAAGGCAACAGTGGATCATTCTTGCTAGTTATAAATAAGTATTTGTCACCGCATACCGCTTGCACTGTCTGTGTCCGCCTGTTCCTCCCGCGTATCCCGTTCATTTGCGAGCGATTCAAATTGACCGATCGTCTTTACTACTGCCAGACGGTTGTTCCGGCTGATTGTATGTCACAATATTTTGTTGTGCCGTCAACCAACTACAGACGGGCGTGCCTTCGCACGTACAGCTGGTATCGAGAGCCGCTGAAGGTCAGACGCTTTCGGGAAATTGGTAGACTGCGGAAGAAGCCACCCCGTACGCAACCGAACGCATGACCTCTAGCGCCATCAGGCTGATTAGCCGTTACTAATCGATCAAGGCAAGTTATTTTGGTATTCCTGTGGTGGTTGTTTGTTGATATGAGTATATTTAAGCCCTGTGTATGTATGGAGAATGTAAGTCAGTAAGTCAGATAACAATATTTGATCTGCGTTATCATTAAAAGCCGGTCCGATAGCATTCCTTTAAAAAAAGAAGTTAAAAGACATTCAACCACGCTCTATCAAGGGGTGTTATCTAAGGTAAAAATCTGATTCATTCTGGTTTACGATCGGTGTCGTCATCTTAAATTATCTTGACACCACATTATCATCAAACCAGTGAGACAATTCCTTTGTGGAGAGAAAAGCTTTTGTTTTTAAATACCTTTATCAACACAGCGTTGACTGTGCTGCTTCTTTCACTGTCACCGGCGTGTGGTGAAGCCGTTTTTTTTATTCCAATTCCCTTGTGGCCGAAGTAAAAAACCTGTTTTATGCGGCCGTTTGGAAGAAGATTCTTCAATTCGGTTAAGCGAAGAACGCTACCAGTTTGTCAACAATGCTCCCATGGGCCCTCGCTATGTCTTCTTCCGGAGTTGTTATGCCTAGCTCGAAATATATGCACAAACAACTTACTTCGACGCAAACAAAGCTATTAAAATCAGTCAAGCAAATGAATTATTTCGTGGCAAATGGACATTTTAAATCAATTAGATCGATTAAGATCACTTAGACCGTTTGATTCTTCTACCTATCCCTAACTACTATTGTTGTTTATAATTAGCATAATATCGTAAATTCCCTCCTCAAGTTCTTCGCTGTTCCTTCATAATTTTTACAATGTTATCACAGTTGTGGGTTTCTTTTTGAAATTCTTAACATACTTCTTGATCTCGGGGCCGTTCGGACGTCGAGAAGGTTTGAATCACTGTTGCAAGGCCGGACGGGTTCAATCCCCATCCGGATCGTGTGTCACCCGCACGCAACAACTTTACTGTTTTAGTTGGATGGTTCTTCACCTTTATGATAAGCATATGTATAAGCTGATATTATCGATTAGCTAAGAAGAACTTCTCGAGTCAGATGTATCAGGGAACCACTCATATTTTCTAATCAAAGCATGCAGAGGTTTATTTTTGCGTGATTGTATGTCAAGCTTCCTACCAGCAAAGTAGGCATCTATTCACCCACCAGCAGTAACGCAAACGTTTTGAAAAAATGATGCCGTATATTTTGAATATTTTGCACAATTCTGGGACCCCTCGTAAGTATATTCACCTTGTTTTTGTAGAAAAATACACAAATTTTATACATCATTGTCCCCCAGAGGATGTCCTTAGCATATGTGAAAAGCTGCCACAGTTCAGTAGCACCTCAGAGATACCGGAGGGAGATCTCAAGTCCCCCACCGAAGAAGCACTCGAAGGTGCCTTAAGAATGGGCCTTATCCGGCGGAATGCAAGAAACAATACATACACACTAGCGAACAAATGGTTCTTGCCAGAAACGCAATCATTCCAAATGGAACTGCAAGAAATTGTCCAAACCATGCCGCAAACACTTGCCGCAGCTCTCGATCCAGCTAACCAGGATGTGGCTACCTCATCGAACCACCCAATGGACTGCATGGGACCGGGCATGACGCAACGGCGCAGTCCCGCTCAAATACGTGCCATCGCTATCTACCGCAGAATGCGTGAACAGCGCGAACGGGAAGAACGCGAAGCTGCGGCACGTTCCAGAAAACGGCGCAACTCTCGATCTCGGTCACGGTCAAGATCAGCGGCGCGCCGTACACGCCGTGCGTCTACTAGCACGAGTAGAGCGCGTCCCCAATCAAAGCGACGGTCCTCGTCACGTTCACGATCACGCTCGACGGCAAGAAATCGCAGCACGAGTCGATCTCGACGACGTTAATGTGACGCCCGAGAAGTAACTCATTATTTACAAAAATCTGTATTGGTTATCTAGAATCTACTTGGAATATTTCTGTAAATCTAATCTTCGTAAATAAATCACTCAGTATTATTTCACTCACCTGCAGCATGTTGAGCAACACGTTGATGTGATCAATACGGGCCGGCAGCGTCGGGATGGTCAGGATCGTATCGTCTAACTTGCTCTTGGCAAGCACACTGTTCACTGCACTCGAATGCTTCTTGTACGATTTCACTAGGTCATTGTTCGACAGCAGCTCGGTCTGCTGCACCGCGGCACGATGCGACACTTCACTCAACCGATTCTTCAACTGCTGCAACTCACCAAGACACTGGTTTTGGTCCAGCTCACTCAACGAATTCCACAACCGATCGGCCTGCTCCTGGATGGCACCGTACAGAAGCGTACGAATTTCCGCCTCACCGTGCAGGAAATCTTCCAGCTCCTTCAACGCCACCGTAATCTTCTCCTGATCGAAGCTGAATGTTTTCGTGTGCTCAAATCGTTCCTCGGCCACCATCAACCACTTCTTAACGCGCTCCATACTGTCACGGAACTCCAGCCGGTACTGACGGTTTTGGGTGAGATAGGCTTCACGAGCTGTCAACTCTGCCGGAATAGTTTCCTGCAGCGCTCTCGCACGATCTACCATGTCCTGCAGATCGTCGGGCAGTTTGCTGTCGCTGTGCGCTAACTTCCCAAGCAAATCTTCAATCATCTTCAGATTGATGTTCGCTTTGCCAGCCAACGCAATGTGTGCACTGTGCTGCTGGTCGGCCATCTTCAGATCCAAACCAAACAGTGGACGCGACCGGATGTGCTCATCATTGTCCTTGAACCAATCCACCAACGCGAACAGATCGTTCGACAGGGTCTTGTGGTAGGCGCGCTGCTTCTGGTACTTGTCCTGCTCCAGCTCGATCGATCGTTTGATCGAACCGAGCTGCTGCTGCAGCGAATGAATCTGATCCATGATGTTGTGCCGGTCCAGATCGGTGCCGTCGCTAGCGATCTGGTGACCCTTATCCGTCGCGGCCACCAGTAGACCTTCGCACTCCTCAATACTCTGCAGAATTTCACTGTACCGCATCAGCCGCTCGTCCACCGTCGGACTAAAGTTGTCCACCGTGTTAAAGTCCGTGTTGATCTTCGCAATCAACTTCACAATATCGTTGATTGCTCCGATAAACTGTTCCTTCAGCAGCAACATCGCCTTCAGCCGTCGCAGCTGCTCCTCAATGCCCATGATCATCTCCTCCAGTTTCGCAGAATTTTCCCGCAGCTGGGGCAGATTGGTCAACAAGATCGTGCTCATCTCTAGCCGCTTGTCCTTCAACCTTCCCAGTATCTGCTCGTACGCCAGCAGGAAGTCTTGAATGTTTTCAATCCTGCTTGTCACCGGTCGGTTCATTTCCTTCAGCCGACCCTGCACCTGCACCAGGAACGCGGCACAGCTCTTTATCTTCGCCAGCGCGTCCTCGTACTCTACCAGATGATCTTCCAGCTTCTTACACTTCACCTTCAGCACGTTGCTGATTGCGTTCCACTTTTCGCGCATCACTTTCACCTGGTTGTTGATGTTCGTCTTGTCCAGCTCGTTCAGCGTCGGCAGGATGGCGCTCTTGTACTCTTCAGCCTCCTTCACGACACCCTTCATCACATCACACTCACCGCACAGTTTGTCGAACTTTTGCTTCTGATCTTTAAGTATCTCGTAGCTCGTGGTGCGAATGTCCGCCGACACGATCGATTCCGCCTCGTTCAGCCAGTTCCAGACACGATCCTTACGGCCCTCGAACTCACGCCGCTTGCCGTGCTCTCGCTCCATGAACTCGATCTTCCGAGCGCAGCTCTCCACCAGCTCTTTCAGTTTGGACTCGATGTCGCCGAACTCCTGGGCCAGCTTTGCCTTGCCTTCCTCACTGCAATCCTTCATAATTTCGCGTACCTGTTTCGATACATCCTTGAAGGCGTTCTCTTCAAACTCCCGTATCGTCTGCGCGTGGCGCTGGCACAGCTTGATCTCCGAGTTCACGTTGCTCGACAGCAGCGGTATTTGGTCGGATATCTTGTTTACATCGTTCTGCTTCGTTTTAATCCAGGCCCGCGTAACATCCAGGTTGTTGTGCATGTTCTTACGGCACAGGATGTCCTCGACGATCTTGTCCAACTCGGCACGCACTCGCTCATTGAGCAATCCAACGTTTTTGGTCAGCGTCTGCAGTTCCGTCTCCAGCTGTTGCTTTTCATTCGGCTCCAGATCGGACTGAATGCTCGAGAAACGCTTGCCAAGTGTATCAACGTACGACTGCTTGCCTTCAATTTCCTTCAACAGTGATCTGAACGCTTGCTGCTGATTCTCGGCCGACTTCGTATCCGATCCAAGTTGATATGGCACATCCAGCGACCCATTCTTATCCACTACCCACTGCGATAGTTCACCAATGTCACTCCGCAGCTTGCCAAACATTTTGCTCGTCGAATCAATCACATCCAACCGACGGTTCAAACGCTTCGTGATGTCGTTATAGCGCCGGTCGATCGATTTCAACTGCTCCGTTACCTGCTGCGCATCGAGATTGCTAACCAGCTCCACGATGTGATCACCATTGCGCTTGAAGTTCGCTATCATCTCACAGTCGTTCTCCAGAATGCGCTTAATGTTGGAGATCTTCTCGAGCTTCTGCTTACAGCTTAGACCACCACCCTTTTCTACATTATCGATCTGGTTCGTGATTGCATCCAACCAGCCCTGCACGTCCTCGTAGTTCTTACGATATTTCTCTATTGCCAGCTGATCGTCCTTCTTGCGATCGATCACCTTCTTCAGACTGCCCTGTAACTTCTCGAGCTCCTCGCGCAACCGATAGTCCTGCTCGGTTTCACCCTGGAGATCATCACGCTTGACTGTGATCGTGCGTGACAGTTCGCTCATCGCACGCAGCTCCTGCTCTGCCGCTTCCGGTCTAAACTTGCACGGTTTCGAACCCCAGTCGGCGACAATCGCCTTCTGCTTTTGGATCCAGTTCTCCAGCTCAACCTTCTGCTTTTGCTGCCGTTCGCAATCATTGATCGAGGTAATCAATTCGGCAATCCACTGCTGCACATCATCAATCAAATCTTCCAGACGTGCCCGCACCATCAATTCTTTCTCGGGGATCATCTGCGAAACGTTGTCCATCGGTGAGCTAGGACGGCTAATGCTAGCGGTAGCGGCTTCGCAAGCCTGCACAGCAAACATCAGACGGCTCTTCTCCACCTGCAACTTATTGTGTATGCCTTGCGCCTTCTCGAGCTGTGACTGCCCAACGGCATAGTCCACAACCTCCAACAAACGTTCCTCCGCCACTAGCGGTTCCGTTTCGTCCAGCTGTCGATTGATGTCGTCCAGCGTATCCTCGTACTCCTGGAACTTGTTGAGCGAGTCGTGCAGTCGGTTCTTAATCTGCACCGACGTGTTCAGCAGCGAGTTGTAGCTGTCGCGAATGTTCTTCATTTGCGTTTCGATGCGACTCTTGATGGCTGGCGCCTTCAGAATGTATCGCTCGATCTGAGACTGACCCTTCGCATTGAAATCATCGATATTGACCTGATAACGCTGAATCTCGTCCAGCAGCTTCTCGTGCTGCGCAATCTGCTCCAGCGTTTGCTCGCGATTGTAAATGTACAGCGAGTTGTGGGCCATCAGCTGGAAGGATATCTGCAGCAGCCACTTCTCTATCTCCTGGAGATTCTGATAGTACGCCATCTGATCGTCCAGCTCCGTCTCTAGGTTACGAATTTGATAGGAACACTTTTCACTCAGCTTGGAGCAACGAGCCTGCAGACTTGCAACACGTTCCATCTCGGCCGAGCATTTGTTAACGTCAAAGAGGTTAGCCGCTTCCAGTTGAAGATTTTCCAGATCCGACTGTTTAAACGAGATCTCCGTCTGGATGTGCTTCAGGCGCTCGAGCAGTGTCTTCACCTCCGTCATCTCGCCGTGCGTTTCAGGCAGCGCCTCGAACACACCCTCGGTCGTGGCGAGCCATTCGTTAATGCGTCGCTTTAGCTCTTCGTACGACTCTAAACGGCTTGCCTGCGCGTTCAAGTTGTTCAGCGACGAGCTGATACCGATGATGACCGTATCGAGCGAATCGCGAATGTCCGAAATGTCCTGGAACATCGTCGTCTGCTTGTCTTCCGGATAGAGGTAGGAAGATTTGGTGAAGGAATCTTGCAACATCTCAAATAGTTTCTGCCCTTGCGGGATTGAGTTGGATAGTGACTGCAGCTGTACCACCTTCTGTCTGATCACAAGCACATCATCCGCTGCTACATCGCTACAGTTCTTGATCGTAGCGTTGGCATCGTTTAACCACTTGTTGATCTCTTCCTTGTAGTACAGGAACTCGGTATGGCTGACGAGGTTTTTCTCTAGTTTGGTGATGAATCCTGGCAAAAGAGGAAAATATAATCAATGAATTTGTAAGTCTTCGATCAACATCTTCAATATCACACAGATACAAAATCAAAACTATCATAGAAGGCACATATATCCCCTGAATTTTACTAAAGGACACAGGGCCATTACCTTGCACTTTTCCAAGCAATGTCGAGTAGCTCTTCTGCAGATCGACGGTACGATCGCGAACGGTCGAGCAGGCGCTCTTCTCCATCAGTGCTTCGCACACGTCGTTCAACTCTTCGACGGTACTCTTTTTCGTCAGAATCAAATCCTGAATGCGCTGTGCACCGGAACAAGGGGATGGATAGGTTCGATTTCGGCAAAATCATGCAATCACGGTAGGATGAGTCGTTTCAGACACATTGAGGAACACAACACACATAATATATCAATCGTCGGTTGATGATGGTCAACGTGCAGGTGGTTCATGGAAGAAGAGAAGAAATAAGATAACATGAATAAACCAAGAATATTCAACTTCTCAATCGGAGTCGGCAGGGTGAAAGGTTATTAAGATTAATTACCAGGAACAAGATTTGATTGAATTGTTACAAGTTATCAAAGTGTAAAGATTAACAACGAAATTTGAATGGCATCAAACAAGCAAACTCCTGCTTACCTTGAGCTCGCTCAGTACTGCGGCCTGATCGGCCGTTCCTTCGCTCGCACCGTATCCGTTCACTTTCACGTTGTACTCCTCCAGGAATGTGCCCAGCGTTTCCGACTTGTCCAAGAAGCTGTCCCATGACGCTAGACAATCTTCCAGCGTTTGGCGGGAGCTTCGTGCCAGCTCCTCAAGCTCTTCCCAATCGGCCCGAGCTTGCAGCAGTTCCTGCTTGATCGTAGCTTGCCCCTCCTGGCCACTGATCGCGGCCAGCGAGTTGCCCATGTCGGCCGTATTGTCCAGCAGTACTTTTCCATCAGTGAACGAAAGCTCGATGCCCTTCAGCTTCTCGATCCTTCCAACAATGTGCTCCTTGTCACCGTGGAAGTCGGATGACTGTTGGATCGTCTGACGCGTGGTCTTCATCCATTCATACAGCTCTCCCAGCGCCTGCTTGAAGCGCTCGTGATTGTTGACCTGGTTCTCGAGTCGCTCGATTTCAGCTACCACCTTTGCCACGATCGCTTCGTAGTCGGTAAGGATCTTGTTGAACTCTTCGACGTCAATGTTGGCGTTGTCGGTCATTTTGGACTTGATCTTCTCGACCAGCTCATTGTAGTTGCCCGTTTCTCGCTGAATGGCGCGGTACTTCTCCAGCAGCACACGCTTATCGGCAAGTTCGTTCTGCATCGTCTCGCCAGCGTCCAGCTTGCCCTGCACCTCCTCAACCCATTCGGCAACCATCCGGGACAGCTTGCCGATGTCCTCGAGTTGTGCCAGATGATTAGTGAGTCGTTGGCGCGTCTCGGTAATGTCCACCATCAGCGATTCGTACTCCGTCTTGAGGTTTTCTGTGTCCTCTTCGATCTTCGATGCTCCGCTCGTTTCCGTGCTGAGAACAATCTTCTCCTTCAGCTCAATCAGATAGCGCAGCTTATTCTGGCCCTGCTCCAACGACTGCCTAATGCCCTTAACAATGTTAAGCTTGGATTGCGTTTCCGCCACCGTGTGCGGCACGGATTCGCATTCGTTCAGCTTCTCGCGCATCCTATCCAACCAATCCTGACACTCACCGTACAGCGTGTTGTGCTGCTGATGTTCCTGGTAGTGCAGTTCGAGCCGACGCATAATCTCCTTCGCAATCGACAACAACACATTGTACTTGGTCGTGAGCTGCGTAACACCATTACTGATACGCGTATCGGCACAAATCTCCAACAACACCTGAGCACGCATATTCAAACTATCCAGCTCGCGCTGCCAGTCGAACAGCGTCTGCAGCTTGTCCTGGAACTCCTCCAGCACGCGCTTCTTCTCCTGCAGATTGGCCTGCATCTTGTTGTACGTCTGCACCTCTTGCTCGATGCTGTCTAACCACTTCAGCGCAACACCATACTGATCGTCATACTCCGTCCAGCGCACGATACCGTTCTCCAGCGCGCCGCTAATCTTCTTCAGCGCTATGCAGTAGTTGTCGAACTCCTCCTGCAAAATCGCTACCTCCTTCTCGATCGCTTCCACCTCTTCGCCTTCCACGTTGCGGCAGGCAACTTCCGCCTGTTCGAGCGCTTTTTCGAGCTTCTTCTGACCGACCGGCACATCGTTGTCCAGTATCTTCAGTTGGGTCATCTTCGAAACGAGCGTCTCCTTGTCGCCGCGTGAATCCGAACACTTGTTCAGACACTCCTTGGCGTTGCGGATCCAGGCCGCAAATTCGTTGCTAGCGTCGATGAACGCCTGATGCAGTTCTACCGTTTCCTTCTGCTTCTCGAACATCTCCTTCGCTTGCTTGCTCAGAGTTTCGTACTTGTTGGAAATCTCCGAAGCCGGTGACGTTTGACGCAGATCCGAAGCTTTGCTAGCGACGGACTGTATCATCGGCTCGAAGCTTACGATGTCCTGCACGATATCGTTCGCCTGGCGCAGATTCGCCCTTCGTTCGTTCAAACCACTGCTCAGGCTGCTCGAAGTTCCACCCAACCGGAAGCGAACGACCTTCTGCTCGCACACCTGCTGCAGTTTGCTTTCGCGATCCTGAATCCATTGCTGCAGATGGTTGTAGCTCGAGCTGTAGTCGGCCCACTGCAGCAAGTTCGTCTCAAGCTGCACCTTCGCCGTGGACATGCGCTTCACCAGCCGGTCCCAGTTCGTTTGAATGTCCTTGATCTCACTGTTGATCACCTCCTTGCCGTCGGATTTCGTGCTCTTCACAACCTTTTCGCCCGTGTTGACGGTGGCATTTACTAAGTTCTGGCCCTGCTCACGCTGCTGTATCAGCTCCACAATCTTCGCCAATCGTTTCTCCAAGTTGTCCTTGCTCACGCTGTCCACATTCTCGGTCGAGTAGCGAACGATCTCCTTCGCATTCTCGATCCAAGCGTTCGCCTTCGTTAGGTTGTCCTTATACTCGCGGTGCAGATCATGATTGGTTTCAACCTTCTTCAACACATCTTTGGCCAGATTTACCTGTACCTGGTAGCGAGAGTTCAGATGACGCAGTTGATTGCCGATGTACGTATCGAGATGGGACTGCAGCAGCGGTGCCGCAAATGCGTTGAACTTATCCATTTCTCCTTGGCCCTTCTCGAGCTTACCGATCAGCTCACGCATCTCGCGCACTTGCTTTTCCTTTTCGGCCAAATTCGAACACATCGCAAGCTTGTGGTTCTTCACCAAAATGTCGACCTGCTGCAGCCACTCGGAAAGTCGCTCGTACTCTTCCTTGTACTCGCGCAGCAAGTTGAGCGTCTTCTCGAGATCCCGCTTCTGCTTGTCGATATCCCCGAACAGTGACTCAAAGTTTGCTTTCAGTCCGTTGATGTCGCTGCGGATCGCTTCCTTGCCCTTTTCGGACGTCGAAGCCATCACGACCTCGCCCGTGTGTACGAGATGCTCGACCAGCAGCTCACCCTGTGCCTTCTTGTTCATCAGCGCATCGAGCGGTGCGATCGCACTGTCCATCGTTAGTTTATCGCTTAGCGACTGTTGCTTCACGCACGGCAGCTTCTCCCGGGCTCGGCTGATCCAATTGAACAGATCGTCGTACGCTTCCTTGTACAGCCGATGGTCACGGTACTGGTCCTCCCGATCGGTCAGAATCTTACTAATCTTCTCCGCCAGATAGTCAAACTTGCTGAGAATCTGTTGCGCTGTCGCTGCCGCTTGTGATTGCTGTCCAGACGCGGCCATCTCGGACGTCTTCTGCTTCAACGGTTCGATTTCGATCTTTTCCAGTCGGATCTTCTCCTCTGTGTTCTTGATGCGCTCCAGCTGTGCCCGCTTATCGGCCATGCTGGCCTGGAACTCAACAAATCCGCTCAGCTCGTTCTCCATCCACTCGATGTTGCGCTTCAGATCGTTAACCTGATCCAAAAAGCCGGACCACTGGTTGATGGCTTCGTCAAGGTTCGCTCGAATATCGATCATACGCAACGCGAGCGAAGACCACTCCTCTTGCAGAGCAGCTACCGCCTTGTTAACCGCCTCATGTCCGGATGGCGTTGTACAGGCCAGTACCTGCTGGGCAAGATCCACGATCGTCTGCAGTCGGCCAGATCCATCCTCCTTGTTCACGATCATATCCTGCACCAGCTTCAGTTTGCTTTGCAGCTCCTTCTCCGACGTGCTGGACAGATCCGCACAGTAGTTCAGCTTTTCCCGCACACCGTTCAGCCAGTCGCGATGCTCGCCGATGCGCGTCTCCAGCTCCTGATGCTGGATGACGTACTGCTGCCAGCGACCGACCAGCTCCTTGATGCGGCTTGCCGTCTGCTGATACTTGACCGCCAACTCAGATATCTGTGAGTTGCGACTGCTCAGATAGCCCCGATAGAGCTGCTGGGCTTTCTCCGTGAAGTTGTCAATCTCGAGCTCCTTCGCCTTTACCTCACCCTGCAAGCTCTTGAGATAGTCCAGCGTTGCCTTCTTGTCGATCAGCGTCGCCTTCAGATCAACCGAATGGATCTTCGCATCGATGTCGCGCATCCAGTTCATACAATCAGTGCGAATCTTCTCGTAATCGCTCCATTCGCCCATTTTGCCGCGAATTCCGTCCATTGTGCTGTCAATAGCAGCAAGCAGACCTTCCCATTCCTGCTGCGAAATGTCAATCTGTGAGCGGATGTTAGCCTGTCCCTCGTCGCTCGTGTCTGGGATCGTCGCCTCGCCCAAGGTGCGTATCTGGTCCACCCGGTTCTGTTCTGCCGTGATAGATTTCTTCAGCTCCGTTAGTCGATCCAAATTCGTCATCAAGGATACCTGGTCGAGATCGGTTTCACCCCACAGCTCTACCGTGTTATGGTTGGCGTCGATAAAGTCCTGCGTTTCCATTACGGCCTTGCAGTACTGGCGATGGTTGTGCACGATGCGATCGTACTGATCACCGTACGTTTGAGCCTTCTCCAGACATTCCTCGTACTTACTGGTCAGCTCCGCCATACGACGTTCGATCGTTGGGTGCTGTTCCTGCATGTTGTCCACCAGATCGCGCACATTGTTCAACTCTGGTCGATGGTTCTTGATATCGTTCAGAAGTTCCGCGTAAGCCTGCTGCTGGGCACACTTCTCATCGAGCGTCGGCTTCAGTATGAGACTACCACGACCCAGCTGTCCCTCAACACTGTTCAGCCACTCCTGCAGCTGATCAGCTTTCTCCATAAAGCCAGACAGCTTCGCCAGCCGACCCTCGTACGAGCGGGCATAATCATTAACCTCGTCAAACAACCGTTCACACTTGGCCGTCAACTCCTGGATTTCGCTACGTATCATCTGCTGGCCCTTGGACGCAGTAGTAGCGTACAGTTGCTCACCACTATCCGATACTGCATTGCACTGCACCGTCACCACATTATGCTTCGCTAGCAGCGTCTGTATCGTTCCGAGAACTGCCTGTGGATCCGCCTGTTGATTGCTGCTTTGAATGCTTTGCGCATGCTGCATACGACACCCGTCAAACACGTCTCGAATTTCGTCCAACTCTTTGTCACACTCATCGTAACGCTGCCGGTACTGCTTGTGATCACCGTAAGCAGCCTCACATTTCTTCGCCAGCTCCTTCACCGTACCCTCCACCGACTGGGCGCGTGCCTTCAGCTGCTGCATGTTAAACGATATCTTCGTATCACCACTACTCTGGAGCAACTCCGACGACTTGTCCAGCAGCTTATCAAACTCGAGCGCATTCTGCTTCAATCGACCTAGTAGCGTCTGATAATACTCGTGCTGCTCCTGCTTCTCGATCAAACTACTCTTTAGTGTATATCCGCGCATAGTATCTTCCACCTCGGCCAAGAACGCACTGATCTGATCCAGATCACGCTGATAATCGTCCCACAGCTGCATACGCTTCTGCAGCTCCACTCGGGCGTCTCCAATCGAACCGATAAACTTCTCAAAGTCAGCCTTCATCTTTTGCAGATCCTGCTCCATGACCGTTTTGGCACCGTACGAAATCAGATCATTATTGTCCGTAATCAACTTAGCGAGGTTCTTGAACTTTTCTTCCATCTTGCCGTTCGCCTGCTGCAGATCGTCGATCTTCTGGACCTTCTCCTGCACCGCTCGCTTGTTACCGGACACATCGGACAGCTGCTTCAACTCCCCGAACAGATAGTCCTGCTCGTCTAGCAACGATTTTTGCAGCTCGTTGAACTTATTGCACAGCTCAAGCGATTGCTCCAGGCGACGAATCAAATCACTGCACGACTTCTTCAGCAGCTCATACCGCTCTGTAATCGACTGCACCTTTGCCGCGATGTCTTCGTTCTGGGCGTCTGCACCGAGCGAGTCGGCCTTTTCCTTCAGCGAATCGATCACGCGCCGATGGCCACTGATCTCTTGTAGTATCGCCTTGTACTTGAACAGCTTCGAGCGAATCTCTTGCGTGGAGTTCCAGCTTTGGGATTCGTTTGGCTCGATTTTGCGTTCCGTAGCGTCCAACCAACTCAGCACCTGCTGCAGTATGTCCTGGTATGAGGACCACTGGATCGAACGTACATCCAGCTGCTTCTTTAGGTTGTTCAACCCGGCAATGATCTGATCCCAGCGATCCTTCAGCTCACGCACCTCCTCGCGAATCTTCTCCCGACCTTGGGTATTCGTTTCGGGCAGGACCTTTTCGCTGGCCGTCACTAGACTGGTCAGATTGTTCTCAAATCGTTCCTTCTCAATCTCCAACTGCTGCAGCTTCGACTGGTTGGCTGCGCCGAGTTTCTCCTGTCCTAGCACTTCCAGATCTTTCTCAACCTCGGCTAACCGAGCGGCGCTCTCGTTGTACCGTTCTTGATAGTTCTTATGATCGTTGACGATGTTCTGCGCCCGGTTCGCGACCTCCTTGCTTAGAACTTGCAGCAGCTGGTAGCGATTAATCAGCTGGTTGATGTAGAACTTAATCTTCTCCACGCCCGTCTTCGTAAAGAGCGCCTGTGCCATCGTCACGAAGTCGTCGATCTGCTTCTGCTTGTCCCCGATAGCTTCCTGGTTCTTGCGGAACACCTCCAGCTGCTGCTGTTTGCGCTCGAGCGAATCGTATAGCTGCTGCTCGCGGAAAATGCCTTCCATCAAGCGGCACCACTTCGTAAGCGCGTCCAGATCCTGATCGAACTGACTCCATCCGGTCAGCGATTTGCGCTGGCTACCGATCAACTCCTCAATCTGTCCATACAAACTAGCCAGCTCGTTACGCAACTCGCCGATTTCCTTTTCGACCGTACCAATACCCGCCGCCGATGTGCTTTCCTTCATCGCCTCAAAGCACTGTACCAGGGCGTTGAGCAGCTCATCGCCCTTCGCCTTGCCAAGCTTCAGATTGCTGAGCGCTTCGATGCGTTTGTTGATCTCACCCTTCTCGCCGCCCGTTTCCTCGCAGCAAAACACCTTATCCTTCTCCTCGTTGATCCAGCTGCGCAGTTTGCTGGCAGCAGTCACGTAGCTCTGGTGTGCCTGTACGCAAGCGTTCAGGTTCTCCAAGAGTTCGCCCGACTTTCGCACGATGCCCTGATACGTGTCCTTGATCGATACGACACAGCTCTGCAGATGCTGATCCTTAGTCAGAGTAAGCAGCTGCTGTGCCTTGGCACAAACAGACTCAACCAGTCCGACCTGGGATAAAATCTCCTGGTGCATTAGCTTGTGGTTCTGGTACTGGGTACGCTTGTCCTGGATGTTAGCCTTCAGCTCGGCATTCACTTCCATCGACTTTTCAATGTCCTTCAACCATTTGGATAGCTGCTCCTGCTGTAGTGAAAACTCTCCAAACTGAAGAATACATTGATCCAACCGCTGAGTTACCGTGTTCAGCTCGTCCGAAAATCGATCCCAAAGATCCCGGATAGCACCCAGCTTCTGGCGAATCAGCTCACGACCCTCGGGACTGGTGTACGAATACAGCTTCTCGCCCCGATTGATCAGATCTTCGTACGGGCTGCTATCATCAAGCCGTTTGTAGGCGATCTCCTTCAGCCGGAGCTGACGCTCTTGCAGTACGCTCAGATCACCCACCAGCACCCGGAACTCTTCTAGTCCCTCGAGATTCTTACGTAAAAGGGCCTCAAACTCGTCGTACGCCTGGTTGAAATCGCTCTGATCGTGCAGGGTAGACTCGGCTTTCGAAATCGCTTCCGCACACAGTCCTGCGACAATGCGATACTCGTTCTGCAGCTGGCCCACCTTACCGCTTACATCAAACTTTGACTTCACCTGGTGGCTTTCCTCCAAGATGCCGCTCACCGTCACACCGTAGCTCTGGATGGCGTCACGCAGTTTCTTCAACGACTCCAAGCACTGCTGTTTCGCGTCGAGTGGTCCCTGTGCAGTGGCATCTCTGATTTCGGCCTTCTTGCTCGCCAACCAAACCAGCGCTCCCTCCAGTCGTGCGTTGAAACCGTCCAGCTGTTTCAGTGACTCAGCCGAACGAGCCTTGAACGCACGGCACTTGTCGAAGAACGTCGTCCACTGGCGTTTACCATCTTCGAACGCACGCAGCAACTCCGAATGACCGTTTTCGTGCGTCTGTGCCATCACAACAGCAAACTGCTTGTAACACTCGTTCACATCATCCAGCGCCGGTTCCTCCTCCGTCAGCACCGTGTCAACGAGAATGAGGTATTCCTCCAACTTCGCCTTGGTAAGATCACCGTCACTGAACATCTCCTCCGTCTGAGACTGTAGCTTCAGCAGCCAGTCGCGCGACTTCTCCAGCATAGCGTTGTACTGCTCGTGCGACTTGATCGCTTGCTCAAGCAGTGCCACCTTACGATCGAGCTCCTCCCGCAGTGCACCATAGTTCTGGCGCGTTTCCTCAATCTGTCCGAGCGAGCTTCGATCCGGTAGGGCCATCACCTTCTTCTGAATCTGGTCCAGATTCGTCTCGTGCACCGTGATGTCTTTCTGCATGTTCTTGCCACTGTATAGGGCGCTCTTCTTCTCTGGCAACGTGGCATATCGGTCACTCAAACCAGACGTGATCTTGCCTCGCAGCTCCGCCAGCCAATTGTTGAGCTGGTTGTGGCTTTCGTCGATCGACTTTTTCTTTATCAGATCGGCTTCGATGCGCTTAATACCACCACTAACCTCCTCAAGTAGGGCGTTGTAGTCACCACGCAGACGCTTCATCTCATCACGGATGCTCTCGCGACACTCAACGCTAACCTCGGCGTAAAGATTTTCGCCCAACGAGCATGTTTCGTTTAGCGCACTATCCTTGGACAGAATTTCAGCTCGCAGCGCCTTGGCAGCTTCGTACTCACGATCAGACAGGGCCTGTACTTGTGCCTCCGCTCCCAGGTTTTGTGCATGCTTTTTGTTCTGCATCTCGCGCAGCCAGTGACGAATCTTATCAACCGCTTCCCGGAACTGCACATCTTTCAACCGTACGTCCTCCAGTCGATCGAGCAGCTGAGCGAAGTACTTAGTGAACGTGTGGTACTTGTTCTGGAGATGATGCACCAACACCAGTGCTCGTGATTCCGGATTGACCTCATTCAGCTGATTGCCAACCGACTGCAGCTGATCCATCTTCAGTTTGAACTCCTCTAGAGTTGCACGTGCCTCGCCAACTTCCTTTGATTTCTCGCCCAAAGTAGCCAAATCGATCAACAGCACCGTTTCCATGCGATTGCGCGTTTCCAGATCCTTCAAGAAGTGGATGACTTCTTCCGAGATACTTTCGTAGCTCAGCCACAGCGCAATGTTGTCCGTCAGTTGCTTCTCCGTCTCCTGGAAGGCACGCTTCAACGATTCGAGCTGCTTGCTAACTTCCTGCGTTTCGTCCGACATGTTGCTAACCTTCGCCGGTGTGAACAGCTCCACTACAGCACCGGTAAGTGATCGTTCCACCTCACCCAGAATACGTTCGCAGTCCTCGGTGCTGGTGCGTACATCGTTCAGCGTGGTACGCTTCACCTCCAGCTGGTACTTGTCGCTCGTCGGCTCCGGTGCGCACCAGTTCAGCTTTTCACTCTGCGCCCCAATCATTCGCGCCACTGCACCGAGCTTGTCCTTGAACGACTTCTCCACACCCTTGGTAAGCTTCGTCTCCACCTCGTTCAAGCTGTTCATCACCAGCCCGAAACGCTGGTCGAGATTCTGGATCTCCTTTCCAACGGTAGATGCCTCCTTGATGCCCTGATCGTACTTTGCTTCCATCGCGGCGAACTCATTCTTCAGATCGGTGATTTCCTCTCCGACTCGGTTCAACTTGCGGCGTAACTCACGACATCCAGCGAGATGTACCAGCTGCTTGCCACTGTCCAGCGTCATATCATCACAGCCCACGATCTCCTCCCGTATGCTGTAGATGCGCTCAATTATGCCCTTGATCGAATGTTTCAACCGACGCTCGTCGGCAGTATACTCGGACATTCGGTTGTTCAAACGACCCACTGTTTCTTCGATCGCGGCGAACGCATCGTCCAGCTGCATCGACATACTGTGCAGGTCTTTCGGCAAGCTGCCACCATTCATTTTCTTAAACTCCTGCAACAGTCCGTCCAGCGTTTCTTTGAACGCTTGCTGGGCCGGGAGCTCCGAACGGTAGGTCACAATTTTGCTCTCGATCTCACCGGGATTTTCGAGCACGCGTGACAGCTGATCGCGCTTGGACTGCAGCCACTCGTCCAGATCTTGGTACAGCTCTTCCGCCTGCTTGTACAGGGCCACCTTCTGGTCGAGCACGCTCGAGTTGTCGATCAAGCGTTCCAGATTCGCCTTGAACTGCTCGTTGTTGTGACGAATGATGTCCAGGATGTTGTCGCAATCGGTCGGATTGTAGGCACGGAAGGTTTTTGCCAACTCATTTCCCTTGCCCGCTACCACATCGAGGCTTCGCTTCACCTTTTTCGTCATCGTCTCGGACGCTTTCTTCAGCTGATCCAGAGCCTGCTGAAGGGCGGGCTTGCTATCAAAGTTCAGCACCGTAGCGTTGTTGAGCGCCTCGATCTGCTTCAGCTCGTTGGCAAAGCTCATGTTGTATTTGTTGAAGTCGGCATACAAATCGCTTGTGGTGGAGAAGGCGCGCAGCGTTTCGTCAGACTCTTGTTGCAAATCAGTTACCTTCTTGTCGAGCTTGCTCAGCTCTTCCTGGACTGCAATTCCAGTATCAACAACGTCCTGCTTCAACAACAAGTTGCCTTCGTACTGTACCTGTGCCTTGGCGCTGCACAGTTCACTGATCTTCTCGTTAAGGGTGGACAAATCCTCCATACCATCGTCGAGCGTAGACAACCGAGCGGCTTGTACGATACCCTTCAGCTTCTCCTCAATTCCACGTAGCGAATTCGTCAGCTCCTTCTGTGACTGGTGGAACTTCGCAACGCGATCTTTCGTATTTTCAACCTCCTTCAGCTTACCATCCACCTGCGACCGAATGCTCGAAAGCTTATGATCCAGATCCGCAATCATCGTAATCGCACTGACCGGCTTGTGGGCTTTATCGTGAAACGAAATGCACGGCTCCTGCTCCATGGCAAGGGACAAACGGCGCCAGTTTTCTAATCCCGTACCCACTTCCTGGATGCGCCGATTCGCATCGTTCAGCTGCTCCTCGCTCGACACATCGTACTTGATCATACTCTCCCGCAAATACGCTAGCTGGTCCTTCGTCGTATTGTGCCACTGCAAAAACGCAAGCCACTTTTGCAAAAAGTCCCTCATCTGCAGCAGGCTTGACTCCAGGTTCTGGTAGTTGCTAGCCAGCGAACTGTACGTTTCGTTCAGCAACTGGTTCTCCATCGGATTGTTCGTCAGGCTCCGCTGCTTGACCTGCGCGTAAATGTGGTTGAACGTGTTGCGCTTGTCCGCATGCTGCTGCACTAGATACTGCACGTTCTGTGCCGCCAGCTCGATTTCATCCACCGCCGTGTTCTCCAGCTCGCTAATGCTCGTCCGTATCTGATCCATCCAGTTGCTAAAGTCCGTCATCTGGGTGTTAAAGCTCTGCTGCTCCACAATGCACTCGTAGTTCGAGTTAATCTGAGCCCGCGCATCATCACTCAGCCGGGTTAGCCGATCCTTGGCCGACTTCAGCTTATCGCGCACCCCGTTCACACCGTCCTCCGACAGGCTGTGATTGATCTGATCAAACATGTGGACGAGCGCGATCAGCTTCGCCTGCTGCTCGGATATTTCGTTGCTGAACAGCTTCAACGATTTGATCTTCGTTTCCAGCACATCGATGGGTAGGCCTGGAGCATGAACAGTGACTAATTCACCCATCCGTACCTCGGCCCGCTCAATGAAATGGTTCAGCTTCTCCAGATCTCCATCCAGCAGGGCCCAGTTCGTCACGAGCTTGCCGGTTTTGTTCAGCAAATGCTGCACGTTCTCGTAGATGCTTGAAACGATCATGTAGTACCGATCCGTTTCCTCCGAAGGTTTCACGCCGTACCGGATGTTCTGTGAGCTCTTGATCACGTTCTGCAGCTCGTCCATCTTGCCCTCGCACTGCTCGTTAAACGTTTCCAAACGGCCCTGGTAGGCGCGTGCTTCAGGTAGGGTCGAAGGCCGAATTTGCTCCAGCTCCGGCGCAAGCTTGGCCCGCTCGACCCACTCCTTCAGGCTGTCCATGTCGCGGTTGTAGCTCTTCCACGTCTCAAAGTCTTCGCCGACCAGCGCCTTCTCGCTGTCCACCATACGGTGCAGCTCAGTGAAGGTGCCCTGCAAATGGACGACCTCCGCCTTTAGGCGCTTCATCTCGCTTAGGTTGCCTTCCTTCGAGGCGAGATCGGCAGCGCTTGCGTTTAGTACGTCCAGCTGACGAATCTTCTCGCCCAAGACACCTTCGAGTTGTTTCGCCTTCAGCACTCGATCTTCGGCACTGATTTGTGGCTGCTTGATCGCAGCTACCATCTTGGGGTACACGTTGTTGGCCCAGCTCTTCAGACTGTCCAGTCGCTGCTTGTACTCGTTCCACTTGTCGCTGTAGTCTTCAAGGTAGACGACACGCTGCTCCACGTAGTCGACCGTGTTGTCAACCCGCTTGCCCAGATCAGTCACTTCCTTCTCGATCACTTGTCGCGTCGTCGGCAGAAGTGAGATGCCCAAATCACGGCACAAATCGTTCAACTGCAGCAGTGATTTGGAGGACGCCTGCTTCAAGTTCAATGCCAGCTGGCGCTTCATCTCCAAATCCTGCGTGACGCTCTTCGGATCCGTCTGCAACGGCGTGACCGAGCGCAGTTCCATCTCAGCCGTGTTCAGCAGGCCAACGATCTGTCCCTTCTGCTCGTTGTAATCGCCCCAAACTTTCTGGATCGCCTTCAACGCGCGTACCTTCTCAGCTGCTTCATTGTACGTATCGTTCCAGCCTGTCTCCAGGCGACGAATCTCACCCGCGATGAACTGCGGTGCGCTTGGGTTTTTGCTCAGATCTTTGCCCCGCTGCAGCATCTTCATGATGTGAGCTCGCTGGTTGTCCAGCTCCTTGATTGAGTACTGCTGCTCTTCGATCATCTCGTTCACGCGCTTGTAGCTTTCTGGCGGCGGTACACTGCGAGCCTGCGACTTGATGCGATCGAGCAGGTCGCATATCTCCTGTGCCTCCCGGCGGTACGTGTAGCACTTGGCGAACACCTCCGTCTTGGTCATGGTGGTCTCGATCGTCGGTATGAGCGTTTTGTAGCGAGCAATCAGCTTCTCGATCTTTTCCTGCTCGATCGTGGCCTGCTCTTCGTTGGTGTGGCTCAGCAAAAAGTCCAATGTTTTCACCAGCCATTTCATGTCTTCACGCTTTGCATCGGCCTCAAAGCAGATGTTCTGAGGGATAAAGAATACGGGAGTTAGAACATTTAACACATGGATTTAAAAAAACTTCAACATGATCATTTGTGACATCTATGACAGTTTACCATGATTGTTTTTAGCTTCAGTTAGCATGGAAAGTGATATTATTTAACAGTTAGTATAGTTTAGTACCTCAGATAATAACCGAAATCTCACGTCGACTTACCTGGAAGGTCGCCTTTTCCTGCTCGAACTCTTCCATCGTCTGCTTCTCCGCCATGATCTGGCGTAGCGATTCGTCCACTCGATCCATCCATCCGTTCATCTCGTCGAACTTGGCGTGGTAAGCGTCCCACTGGGCCGGAATCTTGTGCAGTATGTTGCGCACGCTGTCAATTCGTTTACAGATCGCAATCCAACTATCATTCGCCCGCTGATAAAGCGGAGCCAGCGCCTGGTCGTTAGCAGACTTTTCCAGATAGATGTAGTTGATCTTCTCCATATTGCCCAGCACCTGCTCGACCCGCTGGAGATCGTTCTTCTTGAAGTAGTCCAAATTACGCTGCAAGATGGCTTCAAAGTTTTCGTTGCAGTTGAACGCCTGCTCTTCAGCGTTCAGCTCCTTCTCGATGTCGTTCGCACATCCGTTGAACGTTAGCTCGTTCAGCCGGAACTCAACCTTCAGTAGATGGAGCGGGATCTGCTGGATCACTTCACTCCACTGGCGCTGGATGTCTTCCACCTTGGCGATCAGTATTTGCTGCTCGGCCGGTGGCAGATACTTTAGCAGATCCTCCGTGTGACGCTCGAGCGTATTGATGCTCGTCTGGTCGGCCGAGTTGAAGAACTCCAGCTGGGACTCTGCATCCGCTTCCTTGTCCACCGGGATGGCTGACTTCTGGAAGGCTTCCGCCTGTCGGAGGAATGACTCCACCTTCTGTTTGCTTTCGGTGAAGTTTTCCCATACGCGTAGATTTTCCTGAAGCTTGTACTCCCAATCGTTTGCGTTGTTGATGACGTAGGCGAAGCGATCGTTTAGTTGCTTCATCTTAGTAGCTGCATCACTCATATCGATGCTGCTGTCCGTATCGGTAAGCTTGAGTAAATTTTGGAACACGTTGTTCTTACTCTCCAGCATCGATTTGTAGTACAGTGTGCGGTTGAAGAAAGCCTTATGCTTGGCGAGATTGTTCTTCGTCTGCTGCGGATCGTTGGTGAAGGAGTAAGATATCAGTAGGTTCTCGGCCTCATCCAACCATTGAGCGATTTCTCGCTGACCCGTTTCGAGCGCTTCCTGCTGCGTCAGTAGCTGATGGAACAGGTGCAGCTTGATCGGTATTTGTGCACGCACCCGAACCAACGCTTCCTTTTGCTTCTTCATCATCATCATCATACGGTCGACCTCATCGCGCGAGTACTCCTTGATCAATGCCTGGAAGCTACGGCTGATCGATTTGAACAGTTCCTCCATCGCTTCAATTTCGCAAGCAATTTGCTTGATTTCCGTCTCGCAACGCCGAATCTCAGCCGCATCGCGCAAGTTGTTCCGTCCCAGTGCCGTCTCAGTACGCTGAATCCATTCGTTCAGCTGCGCCGCATCAGCCTTGAACTTTTGACGATGCTGCAGAATGTCTCCGACGTGCAGATACTGCTTGGTGTGCTGGAACACCTGCTCCCAATGTCCGCCCAGCTGTGCATACTTTCGTTCCAGCGCAACGGCCGTCTCCTGGTCGCAGGTCGATTTCAGAATATTAAACGTATCCGTCAGCGCATCAAACTTCTCCTTGTACACGCTGATGTTCTGGAAGAACTCGATCCGCTCGTCTTCGGTGCCTTGGAGTGCATCGTGTGCTTGCCTCAGCCACGTCTCGATCTCATGTACCAACGTGCGCCAGCGCTGCCAATGCGACAGCACATCCTCGAGCATCGTTTCCGTGCATATCAACCGGGACGAAACGTTCTTCCAGCGATCTTCGATCTCGTGTAGGAACACATCAATATTGTACATCTCCTTCTTCGTGATGTTACCATCGATCTTGTACTCCTCGATCACCTGACGCATGTCGATAAGCGCCTTCTCAAACTCCTGCATAATCTGGTTGCGTGTGACGAAGTTTTTCAGATGATCCAGCGATTGCTTCACCGTCTCCTCGTTGTTGTACTTCACACCGTTGATCTTGTTCTCGAGCAGGTTCAAGAAAGCGATCAGGCAACACTTGTGCTCCAGATACTTCAGCTTAATGCGACGCTGTCTAGCGCACGGTTCGATATCAAGCAGTCGCTTTTCCATGTTTTGCAACTGTCCCAGCGGGACCTTCTTCGCAAGTGGAGTAAGTTTCACGTTGTTAAAAGTTTCCCGCACTTCGTAGTACGAGGCGAAGAATTGCTTGTGCGCCTCGAGCTTCTTGCTGATCAGTGAAGCCGTCTCTTCGTTCATGTTGTTCGGGATGTCATCATCGTTTAGCAGCTTCTCTCCATTGCTTAACCAACGGCCAATCGCACCGAACTGATCCGGCAGGCTGCTGTCTAGATACCAGAGCCACTGCTGCATGTGACGCTCCAGCTGGGTCCACAGACTGTTCAGCTCCTGCACTTCCGGCGTCATCTTGGCGGCATTGATGCTCTTCACCTTCTTGTAGATGTTTTGCTTCTCGAGCTTTTCGCCGTTGACGCTCTCGTACATGGAGTAGTTGTTGGGGTACTTGCCGTGCATGCCATCGTAGTATCGTACCGTTCGGCGAAGCCAATCCAGGAGTTCCAGCAGTTCGCGTTCGCTGTCACTCTTTGAATTGATATTCTGCAAAGAAGAGATTCAGATTAATGTGAGAAACATCCAGCATGGCTACCAACACCATACCTTCACGTCCGGGTATTTGTGTAGAAATTGTGCGACATATGTCATGATACTCTTCTCATCCGGACTGTTGACATCGACATCTTCGGCATCCAGAAGACGTGCAATGCCCAGCTCCGACTCCGCGACATTGAACGCCGTATCAAGACGGTACCGGTTGTTATACTTCTTCATCTCGGCGATGTTAATGACGTTCGTTTTGATCGCATCAATCAGCGTCAGGAACGCAATGCCATCGCGCCAGCTCGGTCCAAAGTCACGGACCTCCAAGCCCGTTGTCCTGCAAACGCAAAGAAATATTAGATTATTTATAACACCTCCTAGTAAACACACACACACACTTTCAAACACTTACTTTGGCAAGGCACTGTTCACCCACGTAAGGAGTGTCTTCTTTGGGCCCTGTTTCATCATCTCCTTGCTGCTCGTTGCGACCGTAGCCGTACCACTGTACGTTACCTGCTTGTTCGCGCTCAAGCTCGGTATGTTCGACGCGGAACTGCTACTGCCCAACGAACTCAACGAGCCGCTCAAATTTTCGTTCAGATAATGTAGAATACGACTGTTCTCCTCGATTTGGAAGTACAGAATAATGGTCCAGATCAGGCCCAAAACCACAGCCGGACGTCCGTCGACAATATCGGACGGGTTGATGTTGACTAGCTTGATACGTTTGCTGGTAAGGAACTGTAGTGCTGTATTAACATTGCTCAGAAAGTGGGGCCGACGCAGGACTTTTCCCTTTTCCATTGGTAGCTTCTCGCCGGACAGCACCTCCAGCAGGGCCAACAGCTTGGTGCCATCCTTAAGGTCATGGATCAAGTCTTCGACCTTCAATGGTGGTATGCGCTGGAAAAGGGAAGAGCAAAAACAAAAAAAGTGCAACGATGATGCGAGGCGTGCAAAACAATCAAACTTTGATCGATTGAACTGGAGAGAAGGTGTTGCAAAATGCATTATACCATTTCAGGGCGTAGAACTTTAACCTTTGCGCACGAAGCACATTGCATCACTCTTATCGATTGATTAGTTCATTCAGTAGATTGTACGCTGAATGGAAACTCTTCTTTAAAATTACATTCCTGTATCCAAGAAACCTTTGTTTTGTAACCAAATTGTCATTCTTTCTCTTCAAAATCGTCAACTCTGTCCAAATTATTAGCTTCTCTAATGTTATCTCCTGCAATTCTTCACATCCTTCTCGAATCAAATCATGTTTGTAAGTACTCTACTCTTTCCAAGGAATTCTTCAAAACTATTGAAACATTTTGTCTTCCAGTAACAATTACAACCATCTGTCAACACTTGAAACAGCGCTTTCCTGATGTAGTACCTTCGGAGGTCTCTCTCCGCACTGCCGTCATAGAAAGTGTTCTCCAATCATGTGACTTTGGTTTTATCGTATACGACCATCGTAATAATGGCTACAAACTTGCCTATCGTTGGCAAACGAAAGAAACTGTACAGTTTGAAGCACAGCTACGTCATGTCCTCTCCGAATGGCAAAAGCCAATCAGAAAAAAGCAATACAAACTGCTGAAACTTTCCAAAGGAAATTAACAAGGACCAAATTAGTAGAGATCGACAGGGCGGAACAAATCTATTGGAATGAGTGAAAATAAACATTCCTTCACTGTGATATGAAAAGCAAAATCATGTTCTAATAGACCCTTTTTAGTTTCTTTCCTGTGTGGAAGCCTTTGAACCCCTATTCCCTATCAGAATTCATTCCGTAACACCTTTTATCGGAAATTACAGCTACAACCACTATCACTGACTCTACCGCCGTAACTAACACGGCCGAAACAAACAAGCTTTTATCCCTGCTAGCAACTTTAATGCATTGCCCGGCGATGTTGGCAACCAAACATCCATGGTGGATGACCTAATTTTCCACTACTTTAGCCATGTGAGTCTTCTGCTTTTCGCACGATAGCGTATCAGCGTATGGGTTGTGAGGTTCTTTCGATAGCCTTTATTTGCCAGTAACTAGGTGGAACGAATCGTTTAGTAATGTTTGCTTTTCCATGGAAAAGAGCTAAGTAACTGTCGGTAAATCTTTCCGAAAGCTTCATTTCCATTGGGGTGGAAATTCATAACCTTTTAATGGGGGCTTCACAGCGTCAGGGCGTTGCCGTTTGATGCATTAAGACTTAGCTTGTTTAAGGTGAAAAACGCACTTACCTTGCTTAAAAATGAGTTAATCCAGTTCACGAAAGTTTTCTTCTGTACACGTTCTTGTTCATCTGGGAAATACAAACGGGAGAAAAATGAATTAATATCACATATAAACTATATGTGTAGATTCAGCAACTTTTATGTGATTTCATCTGTGCGCAGCGAAGTACGTCATCACTTTCAGCTCTGTTTTGTGTACAAAAGATCAAACTAATTCACAGATTTGTCTCCAATCACCTCATCAAGAAACTATTACACAAAATTTCTCACACTACACACTCAAAAAAACTACCCAACCAAAGGTCCCAAAAGTTCACCTCTGAATCGACCTTACCCGTTTGAACTGCTACAACCTACTGTAGAGCCCGTGTGTCGGACCCATGGTGTTCGTACCACGGTGAAACTTTTCACTCGAAATTCGTTACCATGGTACAGAAAGTAAATAAATTCCTTTGCCAGTTCCATTCCGGGCATGCAAAAGCAGAAGTACCACCGATATTCCGATACGATACGTGGTGCCGTTGGTCCTTTCCGCCGGTGCTTCCCTCTGGCACTTCGGATAGACCATAGAAACGCACCCCGCTTGGCGGAATGTTGTTTGTTTCTGAATTATTTCACTCAAACAACCGGCTGTCTCACGGAAACGCCCGGCATTCACAGCACCGTTGAATGGTTTACAACACTTCTTCTTTTTTTTTTTTTTGCTTCCAATTGTTTTATAATCCCTTCCATGCAACCGGCGAGGATAAAATATATAGTAACATATCTCCGTGTTTTGTGCTGGATTTGTGTCGTGTACACCAAGCGAATTGATGGCGCCGGCTTTTGGGCACGATTGGAGCTCGGTTCGCATGTTTGCGCCAAGTTTGTGCCCTGCCCAATTTGCTTTAATTGTTGGGAATTAGTTTTAGTTTGGTTAGCTCTGCCCACAAGGTACTGATTGTTTGGGTTTATTGAGGTTTTTTTTTTTTTGTTTTGTCCCGCAGAACATTGCATCATTTGTGGTTTGCGCTTGAAAGTGCTCTTCACTCGCAATACTCCCACAGCCGGCCATATATATTCGTTAATCATTTTGCAAACAGTTCCGATGAATATCGTCAAACCCCTCCCTACTCGAAACGATAAATCTACAAAGTATTGCCATACTGTTTGTGTGCATTTGCCTTTATGGATATTTCTACCGCAATAGCGCCTCCCGACACAATCGATTAGCATTGAACTGATGAAACACGTGACTAACGAGCACACGCCGGTGGATGGGGTATTGTAAAAGTAGTTACATGCATACATACAGTAGTAGCCTCGGCCCATCCCTCTCCTCATCGACGTCATTGCACTGCAAAGCGATCGAGAAGCGGTCGCCAGTGTGCCGGCGACTGCTTCTGTGTGAGATCACCACGTGGTTAATAAAAATGCAAAAATGATCGTGTTACAGGTTGCCCTCGCTGTCATGTGAGTGTGTGGTTGGGGGGGGGGGGGGGGGTTATCTTGTGGGGTTTCGCGCAGTAAAAAAATGAAAACTAAAATAGAAACATTTGCCCTTTTACTTTGTCGCAATAAATATTCACTTTTTCAAGAGCACAATGTCAAATAATTCGGTCTTTATATAACATAATTTAGTTTTTTCTTTCTCGCTTTGATTTATGCTTCAAGTGTTTCTCTTTCGCTTTTCACTTTGTTTCTTCATTATTTTCATTAAGCAATGAGGAGCAAATGTTTGATTATTAATAATTAATAATAATCAAATATTTGCTCCTAATTGCTTAATGTTCCAACAAAGTCACACGAATGGTGTTTAAATGAACATATTTTAGCTATTTTCAATTCCAGAAAGTGTCAAAAACAATTCCAAAATATCTTGAACTTGTTTCTTTAGAGTCTGGTTAACCGCAATCAGCAGCCAATGGAAAAATAATGTATGTGTCTCCTTTAATTTCGATGCAACCCACTCCCAGATCCAGTTTCGAGCTGTCCAAATTCGATACCCGACCATTTCTTTAGACTCTACTACACCAAAAAAGTGCATTTTATCTCGTTCATTTTAACCATTAACATACATGTTTACAACCTTACACGGGTCTGTGCCTGTCGCTAAGAAAACGGTTCCATTCTTTTGTTTGTTCCTTCATTCGTACGTTTGATACTCTTATCGACTGCTCGCGACCGAGAATGTGCACCAAATGTGTTGATATGCGAAAGATATCAGCAAAAAAACCCCGAAACAAAACAGTAGCAATAGCTAAACCAAGAAGCAAAACCCAAACCCATTACACCCAAACTTCTTCCAGCTGGAGCGAGACACACCCATCCATCCCCTATCTACAGTGCCCTCCCACGGACGGAAGGTTTTTGCTAATAATTTTCTTCTAGCACGATGAGAGCCCCCTATCTACGAGACGGGGTGATTCGTGAAGTACCACACCTACCACGCGCCCACACTCGATACGTGCCGGGGTGCGCGATAAACATGCCGGGATTTATGAGACTACTCTACTACTCCCACTCCTTCACGATCGATAACCATCAAATGCGACGCGCACAGCCCTGTCTGGGGCTGGCAAGAAACGTCTCGCTGTGCCCTCAGCAAAAACGCCGACGCCTCACGCACAAGGAAAGTAAAATCTGAACACCTTTTTCTTCCTTAGTTTGCTAGGTGAGCAAAACGGAGCTACACCTTCGCGTTGTGGCGTTGTAAAGAAACGTGGCTTTTTACGATCGCAAGATGCATGTTGCGAAGAGTTGTGGTGTCTGTGCAGAGGGCGCACTGCACAATCCTCCGACACAAAAGCCACCAAAACCACACAAAATCAGTTATATGTGTGCTGCTGCTGCTGCTGCTGCAAACAGCCATCGTGAACCGGCTTTTTAGCGTGTTTTTTGCTCGCGAAGCCGGCAGATACCGGTTCCAACGCGATGTGCAATCGGGGGCGCGAGGCTTAGGGGCTCTCGAGTGCGCTTTCAAAGGGCCCCACGTGAAGAGTGAAGTTAGTTTTGTTGGTTAAGGCGTGTCGATGCAAAAACCCTTTCCATGTTCGCGCAATGTGTGTTACCCTTCAAACGTCTTATTGGATTAGTCGAAAGCCACGGGGAGAGCCATGCAGTATCTGTGCATGCCTTTCGGTACTTATCCGGATATTGATTTCCTTACCCGGTGTAACTCTTTCTTCAGTAACTCACTAACTCCATCGCAACGCTTACCTCGCTTCTCGAGAATATGAATATCGTACTCGTTCAGGCTGCTGTTATACTGTCGCTTGCCATCCATCATCCGGTGCACCATCTGGCTACGGTAGGCACTGTACCAGGCCGGGCTGTTAGATCTTGCCTCCGACACGCCAGGACTACCCTCCTCCTCCCCACCCGCCCTCGGTGTGGAGGTAAAAGCCGGCCCCGGCTTGGGACGCCGGGCAGGCGAAATGTGCGTCCCCGAGTGGGCCGTCACGGAGAGAATCTTTTCCTCGCGGTAATGATGCGTGCTGAGTGCCGCATTGCTGTCTTCGTCGTCCTCGTCGGATGAACGGCCCTGCTCTGCGGGGACATTGCGGCCCGGTGACAGTTTGCGTCGTTTCGTATCATCCGTTGGTCGGCCGGAACTGCCGGGTGGAGCATTACATCGCTGGCGATCCATTTTCCATTGCGTTTCGCGTGGCAGTGGATTAGTAATTTAAAGCACTTTTTGGGAACGTACTTTTGAGTCTTCTCTCTCTTAACAACTACTCAACAACAACAACAACCATAACAATACTGAACACACGTTAAAGCCACACGACCTTTGTTTGCCACATCGTACAGAAACACACACACACACACGCACACATTTAAAAACATTCATGCCACACTGCGCGCTAGTGGGGTTAGATAATCGAATTTATGTTAATTTATGTTGCCATGCAAATTTCACACCACACAAAGAGCAATACTGTCTTTCCATCGGCCACTTGTTGTAGTGTATGCAGTGTGCTGGTTCTACCCCTTCCGCTAGCTGGTGGTCTTTACTGCAGCGAAAACAGCCCCTCCAACTGTCGACCCACACACAACACTCGTACGGAATGGTTTTAATTAAACCCAACCGAAAAATAAAAAAATAAATCGTGCTCAACTCGAAAATCAATAACTGCCGCCGGACTGCCCCACCGAACTGGCGTCGGACTACTACCGGAAATGACCCAAAGGAAAGGGCACTACTACAAACGTACGGAGAGAACAACTGGCACGGGACAACTACCCCAAACTCCAAACTTATGCTACACACGGTGGACTTTTTTGTTTGATGTTTCGAAATGACCAAACAACAAACGGAATGGAACGGACGCGAACGCGACGTCGTACTGCGAACCGTCTTCGATGGCGGTTGAGCGAAACCTAACGCGTCCACCCCGGCTGAGAGCGTAGTTCCAGTTGCTTGGTGCGCTCTCTTGGGGACGGAGAGGGAGGACCACTGACCGCCCAGCGCCACCCATTAACGAACCCCGAAGGCCGAGGGCGCACGGTTGGATAAGCTGACGTCTGGCGAGATACTCAAGTCTCTGTATGTGTGTGTGCGTGTCGCATAGCACTACGCAGCCAAACACAATGCACAACGGGTCGTAGTGGAGGGCTAGTTTCACCCCCTTCAATCTTTCGCTCAGCAAGATTATCACGCAACGAGAAAACCTGGTGTGAGCCGATGTGCAAGAAAAGCTCGTGGAACATCATCTTCCACGAAATACGCGTAACCGCTCGGGCTTTGGAGTTCACCGTGCCTTACTTAGGTATGCATGGTGCGGCGTCTTGGAGACTATTCAACCTGGAAGCTGGAATTCCAATATATCGCTCGAAAGTATGACATCATCGTGTGGCGCTCGCCAAACACATTTCAGCTAAAACCAGGTTCGTCGCCTGTTAAACCTTCGTTCCGATTTCTTGCCACTACGGGATTCGTGGTGGACTCTGCTTGCTTTGCATCAATTTTACGCTCGTAAAGTTGTCCTTGAAAAAAGAACGACATCATAACAAAATGCTCTTCCCTCTCTCGCTCACTCTTTCGCGTATTCTTTCAATTAATACGCACACCAGCATTGCTATGGAATTATGGAGCACTCCATCCCACTCTCAAAAAAAAAACCCCACCAAGCATCAAGGTCAGTTGTAAAACCTACTCCCCCCTCCCCCTCCACCCCTTCCACGGTCAATTCTAGATGAGTTTGAGCTATTTCCCATGCGACTGGAGCGCAGCTGGACTGAGGCCGCTTTTGCTCTTTCAGACGAAGCCGACGATGGACTTCACATCGCAGCACGACGACGGCGTTGATGCAATGCAGATTACGTTCCTCTGCTGATAAAGCTACGTGCTCAGAAGAAAATCCGTCCCCACCGGACGTGGCCTTCCACGTTTCGTTGAAGTTCCTCCTCTCTGTTTCACACATCCAACTGCGGCAGTGAAGCGTTTCTTTACCCCACTATTTGTCGATACCATTAGAAGCTGGGTAGCAAACGCGACTGTCGCGACGTTCTCTGCAGTGTTTCTTTTTATTACTATTTTTTCCCCATTCCCGGATGTAGCAAAACCGGCTTATTTGCTACCAAAGATGACACTCGTCTGTATCACATTTATTATCGGTGATTCGATCCAATCGACACTGATGTAATCCAATCCACAAACACGTTAGCTACGTTGTCGTATCAACAAACGAGGCCGACAAACACTCTCGATGTTCGATATGTTTCGTCCCGACCGCAACTATCGTGACATTTTCTCGAAACTGGAACGTGTACACTGGTTCACCTTAGCACACTTAGCACTGTTCAAATCAACCACCTACACCTGCCTTCGATTGCAATCACACAATGCATCGGTTAATCTATGATGCCCTTTTGCTTTTAATGCCAGAATGTGGAACACTCTTTCTTCCAGTATCGGATTGTAGCATTGGCAGAGCACTTGCGTCGTTTTGGAATAACTTTTCACTTGACAGCTTTCTGCTGTTTGGTCGCGTTCACCACACACTGGCAGACACAAACGCAGCCAAGTGCCCATTACGCATGACGGTACCACCAAGGGTATCGTTAGTTTAGGCATTCACAAGCGCGGTGTGTGCAGACGCGCAATAGAGGGGAAGGTTGAGCAGAATTGAGAGAATCGTACACACACAAAAAATATACGCAGCAATTTGCTGGAGCGAAGGGGACGATCACAACAAAACGACAAAAATGCAGGGGATGCCTGTGACCGATGATTTTAAATTTCTTCAAAAAATTTGGTCTAGATTGTCTAATTTGGAATGTAAAAAAGTACAATCTGGCAAAATTACACTATTTTTTCTTTAAAAACATGTATCATCCAAGCTAGAAATCGAGTTTTTCATTACGGTTTTTTGCTTTCAGCGCATTGAAATCTCCTTGATAGACCATACAGAGCGCCTAAAAGTATGCAAAATGTTGATTGCAGCACTATTGTAATATTTTTATTTTTTTTAAATTACATCATTTTGAGCTTTACATGTACACCGTATCCGTTATGGTTGCTTATTAAAAAGTACATTTGGACAATCTTCTGAAAATCTTTAAATTTGATAGAAATTAAAAAAACTTAACTAATAAAAATCAATTTTGTAACGTTCAGTTTAACAGTTATTTTAAACTTTTATTAAACTACTTTAAGCTATTCTCGATTTAAAATTAAGTATTTAAAAAAATCTTTATACAGTTCACTAACAATGCACTACCAAACCATCAACAACTAATACAGCCACCCCTGCAACAGCGCACGCAGCAAAGGGGTTGTCGGAGGGTAGGTTTCCGTCTCACGCAACGCAATACACACGCTCTCTCGCTCGCCCAGTTTCTCTGTGCGCAGTTGTCTCTCCAACAATCGATTATTCTCTCTTTCTCTCACCATCGCTCATTCTCTCTCTCTCTCTTTTTCCGGTTTTCAAACTTCGGCTTCAAAATACAACAAAAACCCGAATGCCGAGCGTACGCGTGTTTTCTGTTTACTTTCGCTTTCATTCACAAACACACGCAAACACTTACGCCGCGCATTGCAGCCATGACGACGCAACAGGGCGCGCAGCACCCTCGTCGTGGACTACCCCTTGGCAAAAAGGAAAACAACCAACCCTCCTTTCTCGCCCCCCAAAACGTGTGTCGTCGTCCCCTCGTTGTGCTGTGTCGTCATCAATGGTCTTTTTAATTTTTTCTTCGTTTTATTTTGGTATGTGGTACTATCATCGTCTGTGTGAAGTTTTTAATGCTGTGACCTACTTTTGTCCCAAAAACCGACGGCCTGCTGCCATCTCTTTCGCACAAACATTAGACGCGCGGCGTAAGGGCAGCGCAAACACACTCGGCTGCCAAGCTGGGTGTTGGATTTATGCTCTGCTGTTAAATTATTACTTCATTGCATGTTTTGACGTGGATTTTGAGATTTAGAGGTAAGCGAAGTGTGTGAAGAAATAATCATCCTCAATATGTTTTCACCAGTTCACTTGCAATCTCGGCTTATCAAAAGCATGAGCTCAGCTTTGGGTGAGATTTTTACTTCCGTTTTGATTAGAAAACATCTTCAAAAAATCACAACACAAACAATCTGTTTCCCTCCTATCATCAACCCGTTTGCGGTCGATAGCAAATCTGTGCGGCTCAAAGCAGTGCTATTTTCAGCCGTGCCGTGTCTTGATGATGTCAGCTCGGCCCAATAGGTCATCCGAAAGGCCATTCCAACCCGTAGCAGCAAAACATGCTTCCAGCGGCAAAGATTACATTCGCTTCGGGCTGCATCGCCTCATCTGCGCTGCACATGTGTGTTGATGGCAATGAGCAAACGATCAGCACGCCGAAACAAACAAAAAACCCTCAAACGCAACGGTTGAGATCACCGCTTTGAGACGACACGGGTACGGAAAGCACCACGAAGGCCCATTCATGCCACACGTAGTCACGGAGTTAGGCGTCAGAAGATGTAACTTAAATTGCAAATGCAGTGTTCTTGTGTTTGCTGTGCAAAACTCAATTAGCAACCGTTTGACCGTTTCGGTCACCCGTGTGATTCGCCTGAACAGAACTCAAACGAACCACACATAAAACTCCGACCGGCACGTTTCCATCCATTACTCGTCGGGGCAAGCAATTACTAGCTCGTTGTGCAATGCCCCGTCGGTGGAATATAATATCTGTCGCTCTGTTGTAGTGCACAAAAATAGTAACTCTTCTCCTTGCTTTGAGAATTGGCTGTGACATTGAAATTTCAACGCACAATCAACACTGACCGGCAGAGTGGTGGTGTTAAACACTGATCTTGTTTGCTTGCTTTAAAAATTATAACAACCCTGCCCGGTACTCCCATCACTTCTTACTCTCATACACACCGGCGCTTGTCACACCGTCCTTGACCGATCGGGTTGTATTCTATTGCTGGCGCGCAACAAAACGCAACAGTTAAGCAAAGCTCTGCCCGCTGACAGCTGCTGTGACTGGTTGATGGACAGCAGACTCAAAATTTCTAACCACAATTTCCCTCCCCATTTTTCCCGCGGCTGTGATCGACGAGATGAGTCGCAAATGACGTCAATGCTTGGATAATAAATGTAGCAATATTGAAAAATATGTTTCAGAGTGGTCTATGGGGGGTGTACAAGATGTCCTAGAACGTCCATTTGCTGGAAAAGTTGTAACAGTTCCTCACAATATACAGGGATATACCTTGGAACAACCTTGGAGATATTTTTAGAAATTGCTTGATCCTCATCAACTAATGATGGGCAAAAAGATTTTTTGGAATTGGCTCCAGAATCGGGTAATAAACCTCGATTCAATTTCTGGCATTTGCACTGCGATCGGAATTGGCTCCGGAATCGAAATCGACTCCGAAATCACGATAGGTTCTGGAATCAGAATTGGCTTGGGAATCAGAATCGGATAGTAAGTCTGGCATAAGTTTCTGCCATTATCTCTACGATCGGAATCGGCCTCGGGTTCAGAATTGGCTCCGAAATCGAAATCGGCTCCGAAATCGATATTGGTTCTAGAATCAGAATCGGCTCCGGAGTCGGTTTCGACATTCAAGAGAATCCAAACGCCATCCAAACGCCTGGGCCATATACTGCTACGATTGTATTGATAGTCGCAGAGAAGCCAAATGTACTTGTAAACGATCTATTCCCAGGAAGATTCTGGGACTGATTTCGTTTCTGGAACTTCTGAGTTCAATTCCAGAACTGATCCTGATTTTGCATCCAATTCTGATTTCGCAAACGATTCCGGACTTGTAGTCGGCTATAGAATCAGCTCAGGAGTTTGTTCTGGAATTGGCTCCGGAATTAAATCCGGAATCGGATCCGGATCAAAAATCCAAAATTAAGTAGTTCCGATTCTCGAGCTCCCACCACCACCCCTGACGTACTTCGATACGCAAAAACAAACAAATAAACATCAACCGTCATCTAACACTCACCTTGCAGCAGCATAATGGTGGCCTGATATTCGGCCAGCTTCTCGTCCACGTAGTCCTGCGACTGGGCCGCAATGATTTCCGCCGTCGACGGTCCCATCTCGCCGCCGTAATCGTAGATCACGTACTGCGACTGTGCCGGATGATGACTCGACGGTCCAGCCGCTGGCCCGTAATGGTACGTCATGCCCCCGTACACCGAGCTCTGGGTCGAGCCCGGTCGCACCTGCTGCTGTTGGCCCATAGCCGAATGGTGGAAATCAACCGGAGGTCCGTAACCACCGCTCGCGACGCTGTGTGGCGTAATCGAACGATGCAGGGACGACACGGGCGACATGGTCGGCGCACTGTACTGCGGGTAGGGCTGGGGTGCGACCGCAGCCGGCGAAACGGGCCGATAGTGGGTGGCCGAAGCCACAAAGTGAGTCGGTGTCATGGCCGACGGGATCGGACGCTGGAACTGATACTCCTGGGCGGGACCAGTGGCAGCGGCCGGCGTTGCTGTCGTTGCGCGGTACGTTGTCGTTTGCGTGGTGTACTGCTGCTGGTGGGTGGTAGAGTAGCTACTGGCCGCAGCACCTCCCGGTCCACCGTACGGCGGCAACCCTCCAGAGCTTGGATGCTGGTAGACAAACTCGCTCGGTCCGCGGGCCGGTCCGCCGGACGACGAACCTGCCGTTACTGGCGAGTTTTGCCGCGGAGGGGCCGAACCGGGCGGTACCCATGGCGAGGGCGACCGGAAGTACGTTGGTGGAGGTGTGCGTAACCATCCTCTACCGCTACCCGGACCACCACCACCGCTGGAGGGTGGAAGTTGATTGTTGTTAATATTCGGCGGTCCAGACATTGTTGCAGCACGCGCGCGTGTGACTTTCCTTCAGCTTTCTTCCTTTTTCTTTCACTTGCTAGATGCTCTTGTGTGCTTCCTGCCTGTTTTTTCTTTGCCCCACAAAGAACACTCACACAAACTCACTCAAACGTTAGGCAAGAAAAAAACGCAAAGAGAGTACAAAGAACACACTTGCCGCGAAGACGGCAGACACACAGACAAATTATTTCACACTGTCAAGGCACGCACTGTTTCAGATGTTGCTGGCACGAGCGGAACTAATCATTTCTAACGTCGCCCAGTCGACGCCGGATGGAAGTAATACATTGTAGAGGAAAATTAATACACAGCAAAATGTAGCAAAAATATATTAATAACCAAGCGAAAGCGATAGGATGGGGCAGCATGAGCATGGGCGCTAGTTCCTACCACTGTGTCGTGGCAAATCGTGGACGCGCATCGCTGGTGATCGATTGAACATATGGGAAAGATTCATTCCATTCAAAAGCAAGCTCTGACAGGTGGTGGTCACTACTGATGTGTGTCAATGCGTGCTAGTCCGCAACGGCCATCATCATCATGGTCGGTAAAATATTAATCCCAAACTCCCCAAAAACCGTGCCTTTGCCGCATCAGTCAGAACCGGAGACTGATGCTGACTGTCATAAATTAACAGACTTGACACTAGATTTATTTTATTTTGCTGACAACTTTAGAGAAAGCGTAAGTGGGACAAACATTCACACACGCACATACACACACACACGCACAATTTTTTGACGTTGACAAAGATGTATGTCGTGTACCATCGGGAGAGAAAACTCATGTTTCTATCTAACCTTCTGTTTCTTGTCCTTGTTTTTGATCCTTTTTTTTTGCTTTTTCTCTAATAAATTGCTCACAACAGAAACTCAAACTGTTGTATGACCCTCCTCTTCCCTTTTCTAACCTTATTCCCCCCACCCCACACGGCACCGACCGTAAAAAAAGATGTGATAAAGTTAATTCTTCCGATTCCAACCCGCAGTCACTTTAACGCAGAGTTTAACACAATTTCGTGCTCGGTTGTATGGACACTTTTCGCTTTTGCATGACATCGCGCGCGTGTGTGGAAATGGAGCAAACAGTCTCGAATCCTCTCTTCCCAACACGAACACGAGCCTCTAATGCAAGCACATAAAATTACTGAAACGTGCCAAATGGTCGCGCTGCCCCTGCCCCACAGCTTGCAGCAGATAGGTGGATTCGGTCTAGGAAACATGCGTCGTTCTGTGGGGGTCAATTATTATCGCCTTATGGTGTTGGTGTTGGTTTTCTTTTTTACCCACAACTCAACCCAACAGTACAGAATTAAAAGCAAAAGGATTATCCCGTGGTTAGCGAACGTTGTGCGACGGGGCGCTCTGGTGAGTTGTTTTGTCAAGCTCGCTATTAAACTGGCACCGAAGGAATGCTTAATCTCGGCAGGCAGTCATTCTATCAAATTAATGGTCAAACGTTTTTTCAACTGCTGTAATGTCTTGTGATGTGATTTGCTCCCCGTTTTAAGCTTGTGCTTGCGCTGCCATGTTGCATCAAGGGTGTTGTGAAACAATTTTCGAAAAGGAAAAAAAGGGAAGCTTCATAAAATCCGCCACCGATGCAGCGCGACCAATGCGCGCGATTGTCAAAATAAAGGGCAAGATTCATCAGCGCCGGAATGCATAAAGTGACTTTTAGTTTGTAAACTCAACTTTGCACGGATGTCTGGCGCCGCTAGAAAAAACAGAGATACAAAATGGGTGATTTTAATAAATCTTTTCCCGCCCGATTTTTGCCCTTTAACGTTATACCCTGGGTGTGTTTTAATTAATTTAACATTTTTTTTGTCCGTGTTTTATGAGCAGAAAATTAAAAACATCGATGAAATCATCTTCACCACACAGGGGCAAGAAAAAAAGAATAAACATTGAGATGCATTTCGGTGCTCATTAAAACTGGCAAGAGTTTAAAAAGAAAATCTTCCAACCATGATTAATTTATATCACACCACCAGGCGCCTCCACGAAACGACATGCGAAGAGTACACGATTTTGTATCCGAAAATATGCTTCTTCTTTTTTGGCACTACTTGGTGCTTTTTTCGGTGCTAGGGGAAATTTAGCTCAAGAAAACCCACCCATCCTCACACGCACAAGTGTGCACGATCACCCAGAAATCGAATGTTCGGCAAATTGTTTACGTCTTCCGTTCTATTTTACGACACACACCCCGCGTGTGTGTTGCTGGACCGTTTGCGCTGCCCGAAGTGGTCCGATCGCGCAAAGCAATGCGAGCACTGATCTGGACACACACACACACACCATATGTAAATCGGTTGGTTGCTTCCGTTCGGTGCACACACGCTTTTTGCATTTCGGTTGTCGGCACGGATTTGTGTACCAGCGGCAATTAAAAATGCTGGTGGTGGTTTGCTTTTATTGCTGTGCGTTTATTTTCATAAAACGGTGCAAAAGATTTAACCGCAAAAGACAGCTGGCAACAGCGAGGTCATAAATTTGGGCTTAAATCGTACAGCATATTAGACAGATAAAGTGGAGCACGAAAGCGTACCGGGACACTTACTCATAATACTGTACCGGACTGACATAATTGCAAATTGGTGACAAAATAAAGTCCCAATATAACGATCACGTCATACACATTTCGCACGCGGCAGCCCTATTTTCGGTAGGCAATTGCTATCTTTATCGCGGGCCGTGTGTTTATTTATTGGCGCGATCGCGACCGCGATCGCCACCCATTCATCGTGGCAGTGAACGATTAACCAGTAAGAAGGTCGAGGAAATAGAAGCAAAAAAAAAGGAAATGAACAAGAAGAGAGAAGAAACGACAGTCGATCGTCCCATTTAAATATAGATCACCATCGGTGGCGTGCACCACCCACGGCCACCCAGGACTACGGTGGGGGTTGCTATTTTTAGGGAAAGAAAGTCTGTTTGATAAGACAGCGAAACGCGCGCGCCGAGGAAAGTCCAAATGAGGGCAAATCGCACGAACACAAGTGATCACACACATCTGCTCGAACTGTCTGTGTTATTCACCGTGCCAGACATGCTGCTCTTGGTGCTCTCAAGCGATCACTCAACCTCCCCGGCGGTGCTTCGTCTACTGCCCTGTAAGGGCACTTGAGGCGTTCCGAGCGGCAGGAATTTTGGGGGTCTTGCGCCAAAATCAACCTGACCAGATGCAGCTGCTCGGCAGGGATCATCGTTTGTTACGCCGTCAGACCGTGGCAGATTGTACCTTTCATGTATTTCGGTTTGGTTTATGGCGGTTTTGTGAGGGAAATAATGTTAAGGATGATACAATGAAATTATTTATTAGATAATTATTCCCTAAATTTGCATTCGTGACCATTTATATTTAAATTTATGTTTTCCGTTTATTTTCAACACTTTTTAATGGTCAAAAAGGTATTAGCCAATGTTTGATCATCCAAAACCAATTTAAACCATTTTTTTTTTTCAAAATAAGTAGGTTGAAAAGGATGTCTTTTTAAATGTGTCAGTAGCGTTTTTGCTTTAAAATAAATGTTTTACAACTAAATGTAACCATTATATCGAAACAAGCCACCACATTTCCATCCTTTCAACAGCTTCTCTAAAGATGATTAATCGTTTTCATCAAAAAAAACCCTCTTGTACTTCTCATTCTATTCCCATTACCCTCAAACCTTCAAGATTATTAATGAATTAACATCTCGTTTTGTCTCAAAAACGATCCTCGGCTCGCCGTGCGGCACAGCGGCGCCTGTAAAAGTGCCTTTCATCACTTCAAAGACTACAGGCCTATTCCCTCGATGGGTCGTAAATTTTCGCTACTTTGAGGTTTGCTGTGGAAATGCAACGACCATATCATACCCATCACCACCACCGCCAAACCACCAACCAGCAGCACGGTCAAATGGAACCGTCCCTGGTCTGAAAAGTGCATGGAAAGCCGACCGCTGAACAGATGACCTGAATGTTTACCCTTCCCTTTCCCCCCCCCCCCATTACCCCGGTCCCCGCTCTTCCAGCTCTTGTATGACAGATGAGCAAAGTCACCTCCTCCGCACGCGGTGCGATGATGCAAGCTGACATCATATTTTTTAAAACCCCCAAACGTGCACAGCACAGCCGGCCACCCTGATCATATAAAAAAATGCAACCACAATCTACTCGGTTAAGCGTGTCGTTTGCCCTTTTGGTGTGTGTGTGTGTTTCGTCGATCATTCTAATGCCACACTGAGAGATCAGCTTCCCCTTGGAACGGACGGAACGGGTTGCAACAATCAATTGAATTAAATTTCACGAAGAATGATCAAATGTCGCGCTCGCGCTTTTCCCTTCCCAAAAGTGGCTTCCAGGCCCCTCCCTTAACCGTAATATGAAAGCAATGGTCAAGAGAGCCGACGAAGAACACTGTTCACCTTCACCACAATCTGTGACAGTGTTTTGCTCTCGAATGTGAAGTGTGTGGGGGGAGGGAAGATAAACATTGTACAGCTTTGTAGGACAACCATGTGATGCACATGTTCCGCGCACAGCACCAGTGACACGGCAACCGTACGGAATGGGCAATAATAATTTGGTTGAGAGCGCGGGCTGGTCGAGTGCATCTCACGTCGGTGTTAATTTTAAAACACCCATCATGCCTTGGGGAAGCATCACTTCGGGAATGGGGCAAGTTACATCACGTTTAGCTCGCTTCGGTCGGAAGCTGGTCGGGCTGGAGCTGGTGGCCCAGAATAATTGGCCAGTAAGTTAGTGCGACCAAGGGATGTTTGTGCAAGCGAACCGTACGCGTGGGTAGCTTTGATTTAATGGTTCGTGAATATTGATGTAAATTATTGCACGAACGGGCAATACTTAGGGAAGATTAATTTCATGTTGTATTAGCGCTGTAGTTTAGTGTTATGTGCGTTGAGAATGATTTAGTGACGTGCCCATTATTACATCTGTTTTAATTGAATTAGTTAAATAATTCACAAAATTAAAAAAAATCAATAACGCACAGCAAAAGGTCAACGATTTCACTTTAAATTTTGTAGTCGATAATTTTGCTTACGTAACATGACACTCACACTCTGAGAGACTCTCGCAGCTAATGAGCTCATTAATAGTACAATAATGATTCCTTTAACCCTACGGCGCAAATAGGGAATCCAATTCTCACACCGCGCTAATGAGAACGGTCGCTTGCGAGAGAAGATCAAGTTGAGTTTGCGAGGGGCTTTTTTCTGCTTTTATACTGTCTGAGCACTTGAGACTCTTCTTCTTCTTCTTCTTCTTCTTTTTCTTTCCCAACAGCGTAGGTGGAACAGCAGCGATCGCGGATCGGGCAAAAGGGCAAAGGGTGCCACATTTTATTTTTAGGCAGGAAACCTTTTGGAGCTGAACACGCTTGCTGAACATATATTAATATGCAGTTTTCATCCATCTGTATTATGATGATGGTCTTTGCGGTTGGGGGGAAAGAGAACTTAACGATTTGCCTGAGCGTAAGCAGATGGGAATTTGAGGGCGATAAAACAAATTGGAAAATGAAACGAACCCATTGAAACCAAAACCGAGTTGGAAAAATCGGTTCTCAATTAGTACAAGATCAATTCAAATAAGATCCTCCTGAGATCGAAGTGAAATGATTTGTAGAGTGAAACCTTGTATCCAACAGTGAACATTGAAGGCTTAACATGTCTAAATTAAAAAAAAAATAAAACTAATTTGAAACAGCCTTTAGTCGGAGAAAAAATATCCTCCTAATGAGGCAAAAATCGGTGTAGTGATTTTTCCTTCCTGTAACGGATGAATGGTTGACCTCCATTAACCTTTAAAACGCTAACAAAACATGAGCAGTTCTATTTCTTTTCCGCTGTGATTCAACCATTCACTAGCAAAAACGCCACCCAGAGACTATGCGTTTCATTAGCTATCAGACCACCATCCTTTCCCATACAATGTAGCCCTGTACCTTGCAGACGGTTGGATCGTGTGTAACGTAACGCCAAACCGAAGGGAAAGCCAACCAACCTCCGTTGAATCGCAGGTATTAATAAACCGTCTATCATGCAGCTGACGTCTGTTTACTCTAAAAATATCTCAACCATTTATTGTGTGCTGCTTCTGGGTGTGTGTGTGTGTCTCTCTGTGTGTGCCAAATACTGGCCTGCAGAACGCATCACGCGTAACTAGCAAACGGGGACAGCACACAACACACAGCCGCGAACATACCGCGCGTCTGGGAGAAGCCAAAAATCGCAAAACAAAACACCGTCCATCGAACCGAGCGACAAGCGCAAATAGTGTGCCTTAGAAGAGAAAAACAACCCGAGGGAGAAACAATAATAGAAATACACACACACACACACACACACACACACACACGCGCGCGCGCGTATTCTAACACACGCACGGAGAAAAGATACATTTGCGATTCCGCGGATCTCTCCTTCGGTAATTACAAATTACACTCTCGCGTACACGCGCGACGATGAGCATTCACGGTGTCTGGCGGGGTTTTTAGCTTTTTTCTTAGTGGCTTTTATAAATAAATATCATTATTTTCACTGGCCAAGCTGTGAAGCGTCGCCGTAAAGCTAGTTCGGAGCTCGCGGTGCGTTACAATCCATCCATCTTCTTGCTGCCGCGTGCGCCATATGGCCGTACCGTCGATCGACGGAGGCGCATGGTGTTTCATGACGCACACAACAAGGACGAAGGCCGAGATCATCGTGATGAGTTGGTGCACACACACTCACACACACACACATACGCACAAAGTGTCACTTTGTCGGTGCAAAACGTGACACGTCATGTAAAATCGCACGAAAAATCACAACCATTTTCCCACCCAGCAGATGTTGTGATGGTCGCGAAAAAAGTATTAATGAACAAAATTGCTGCCATTTTTGCAGCCAGCGGACAGGCGGTTTTTTTTTTGTAGTCATTTTTTTTTAATATTTCCCTCCCAGCTCTCTCGCTTGGCCTCGACACACTGTAGTAACCTTCTTTAGCTTATTTTCGTTTCAGTGCTACTAGTCCCCTTCCCAACTGCTTATCGCTTGCTGCTTGTGTTGTCCCTCGTGCTTAGTGTGCCATGATCACTGTGAGAGGGGTTTTTTTCGTGTGTGTCTTTTTCGGCTACTTCTTGACTTGCTTCCATTAGTCGAACTTCCAAAAATAGCCGATGAACAGTGGCGCTGGCCACTTGTACCTCTAGAAAGACGGGGCGGTCTTCTTGAAATGTATAATATTTTAACACACTGAGGAGAGAGGCATAAAAGGCAAAAAAAAAGGATCACTTCACGAAAAACACTGAAGACAAGCACTTCACTTGAATTCGCTTCGATAGCAATGGGGGAGGTAAGTCGTTTCTAGACGCACTAGGCCTTAAGAGGACTTTCTTTGAATTAGAATTAATTATAATACACAATTTCACTCGGTTTATTCTGATCGCGCATTTCGCCAATAAATAAACACTCTTTCTCACTCACAATGAAACTAGCACACGAACGATTTTGGCTATCCTTCCCTTTGGCACGCTGTTACATAACCTCGAAAAGGAACCAACGCGGGCCCAATACAGACAGACACACACACACACAGGTCGCAGGCTGCTACGATGACCTTTCCCAAAACTTTGCCTCATTGCCATTTTGTAATAAACTCGTGGTGAGCCCCAACCCCTCCCCTTACTGCACCCCGCAAAGAACCGATTGCAGTGGATGATAATTAAACATGACATTTGCACTACCCCTACAAACACACACACACACGCGTGCACTTTGAAACACACAGCTGAGTGAAGCTGAAATTGCCGTTGAAACTTTTTCCTTCTTTTTTTTCACTTCATCTGCCAATTTTCCTTCAGCGCTGCTGCTACTACATTCACTTCAACCATCAACGCACGCACGTACGCACACGTATGCGTATTTCCTGTGTGCTGGCAAAATTCTTTAATTAGCCTTTCTCCCCGCTTTCCCGGCTACATACGCACACCGCACCGCTTAACCGCTGCGTTTATAAATGTAGCACACACAAACACACGCACTTTTGGCACTCTCCGTTTCACCGTTTCACGCACGTTAAAGGATGCGTGCGTTAGTAGTAGTTTGTAGTGGAGCGAAAAATCAGCACCAAACCCGTCCCGGCCCCCGTCACCTATATATTACCTGTGGTGCGGTTCGCTTCGCGGCCTTCAAAGCACTTGCCGGTCTTCGTTGTGAATAGTGAACAAGAAAGAAAAAATACAGAAAAACACCTCCACACACACACACAGGCCGGAAAGCACAAAGGAAAGGCACCGGGCGGCCTCTTTAGAACTTTTTTTTTTGAAAACTGTGCCACAAACCACACACACTCTCCCTGTGGTTGTGGTTGGGTATGTGTGTGTGTTTGGTTGGATTGGTTTAGGTTTCGTTTGCGGCGGACACACGCTTTTCACGACGACTGCTCCCGACGAGATCACGAGTTCGACTGAATTCTGTGGCCGCGTTGCAGCGCGAACGCGAACACGATCGTGCTCGGGCTAGGCGCAAACGAAAAAAAAAACAACAATACGCCGGCAATACGCGACGGGACCTGCGCAAAACACGTCATCGCCGCGATCGTGTGCCGTTTGAACGCGATAGTGAATGCTGGGGTCATGCGTTCAGAAGGTGGGAGTGGGGGGGGGGGGGGGAGGCGTATTTTATTCGTTTAATCTAATTTCGAGTGCAGCGAGTGCCGCTTTATGCTGCGTGCAATTCGTGCCAACATTTCGTGAAACCGGATATTGGTTGGTGTGCAGATATTGGGGTGCAGGTGAAAAGGGTGCGCTTTGTTTACGTTTAGAAATTGCCGTTGCCGTTTCAATGTGGAAGGTTTGCTCAACGTGTGGTGTCTTTCAGCCGTTCCGTGCCGCTCACAGCACTCGGAAGAAGAATACGGAAGCGCGAAAAAGACAAAAACAGTGAAATGAAAGTGTTCTTCCGTAGTAGCACGTCTTAGGCATGAGTTACATTTACATGCATTTACTGAAAAGTTTGTGTGTTTTAATAATTGCGTGCCTTTTGGCGCTCTCTAGCTCCAGTTTTAATCCTATCCGTTTATAAAATTAATTCTTAGTTTCTTAATTTCTTTTCTCTTTCAAACGAGCTTCTTGTTATTTAGCACAATGTTTTTTTTTTTTTTTTTGGAAAATAATTGGCTTCTTCCAATGATTCGACACGTTAATTTCACTGATAAAAATGCTCTTTTTGTCTTAAGGATTGCATACTTTTCGGCGTTTTTTTTAAAAAAGGGGACATTACAACATACTTTCATATGCATTTTTTTCGTAATGCATATTCTAGGAGTTGATGATTCTTGCCTGAAGTCAGTTTTGTCTGTGTAATCTAGCACATCCTTATCTCATGTTTGACCTTGCTGTAGCGCCGCCTTGAAGCTTATTGATTGAAAAGGTTTGCACAACATTGCACACATTACTGATTTCCTGTAATTGTGTACGGTTCGGTTGCGCTACTTCGAAGCGTTCTACTTCAGTTTACTATTGGCCATTGAACGCATAAGTCATGTTGTTCTACAACTGCTTCTTAACTGTGTTGATCGCCGTCACAATAACGGCTGAACAAGAAGATCTGAATAGCCATCGTTCCTCAGATCTCACTGCCACACGGTTGAAGGAAGTACAGGAGCAGCTAGTCCAGCTCAGCGACCAACTGAACACACTCAACTCCCAAATGGCAACGCTAATGGCGTCAGTTGCCAACGATCAAGAACGATCGTGCACTCACAACCCAGTAATAACCGATTGCAGTGCAGTGAAAGAGCAACGATCCGGCATTTACCCGCTGAAAGTTTGTTCCGAACCGCCCTACAACGTGTACTGCAATCAAACGTTCGAAAACGGCAGCTGGATGGTAATCTACAACCGCTTCGATGGCCCCGATCATACCTTCAATCAAACGTGGGAAGCGTACAGGCGAGGCTTCGGTCAACCGGACGGGGAACATTTCATCGGTCTGGAACGGTTACACTCACTCACGTACGGTCGGTCGTACGAGGTTGCGTTCATACTGCACCGCGATGACCAGGAACACGTTGGCATATATGACCGCTTCGAGATCGACAACGGCCGGGATCACTTTCCGATCAGGGTGATTGGGTCGGGAAGGGGCGGGCTGCGCCTATTTCCTGAGACTGCTGAGTTGCGCCGGTTTCAAACGTACGATCGGAACAATTTGCATCCACTGGCGCGCGTCACAATGATCGAGGAAGAGTGTGGCTTCTGGTTTGTCGATATGCCGCACGGACATGATTCGCCCGGTTTTCAACGGTTCTGTGCCAATTTGCGCCAGTTGAAAGTTATGATAAGAAAGCGTCCAAATGCAGGTTGAAGTGTGCAATAAAGATGTTGTAGATGAGCTTTTTTTATTATTTTGTATTTATTTCACCTTTTTGCTAGTAGAATACCCCCTTTACAACACGTGTCAAATCAGCTGACGGAGATTTTAAACCGCGATCTAAAAGAGCCGTTATATTATACACTCTTTATGCATCGCGTTTTTTATTATAACCTTTTTTCATTTTATTCAATGCCTTGTTAGTTAAAACCTATGCTTTTAGCATATTTATAATCAAAAAGTGTTCAAAACTGCACGCGCTACACCACTTCCTAACATAACAGTGACATTCCTACCCCCCCAGCAACACATTTGACGTTTCCCGACGAGGCCGACCCGAAGTTTGACAGCTTTGTTCGCATTTGCCTCAAAATCGAAACAAACCGCGAAGCAAATCAACGCAGAAGGCGCGGGACACCCCAACAATTGTACATTATTTTCACACCTTTCGTCGCTTCAAAACATTCAAACAGCCCAATCGGTGCGTTAACTAAGTGCTTACCCGTACGACAAACACGAAAAATCATCGGTGGCGGCGTAGCAAAGCCGTGTAAATCCCTCCGTTCGCTTGGCGTTTGGTGCTGCCTTCGGTAACTGTGGTGTTTGCTACGTTGTTACTTTGGTGGGGCCCCCCGTTTGCAGAGAAAACACCAAAGTGCAAACATTCACACCGACAGCGGGCTAGCGGGCAACGAAACTTCCTACCCCGGAGCGGAACTGAGACAGGCGCGGGCACAATGGCAAGCTCATCAAGGTGCGTATGCATAATGTATTGCATCGTGGTGTGTCTCCAGTACACTTCCACCGTGCCTTCTGCCTGCCCCTTTCGAGGTGAAGGCAGCTCGTTTTATGTGTGTGTATGTGTTTGTTTTTCTTTCCATTTGATTGCGGTCTTCTTTTCAACAACCCTCCACAGGGACGCCCATTTGAACAAAGTGTGCTGCTACTCGCACCCGGAGGCACCACTGATAGAGGACTACCGGGCCGGCGATATGATATGCTCCGAGTGTGGGCTGGTGGTGGGCGATCGGGTCATCGACGTGGGCTCGGAATGGCGTACGTTTAGCAACGAAAAGGCAGGCGTGGACCCGTCCCGTGTCGGTGGGCCGGAAAACCCGCTGCTCAGCGGAGGCGATCTGTCCACCATGATCGGTCCCGGCACTGGTCCCGCGTCGTTCGATGCATTCGGAAGTAGGTCAAATTGTGCCGCCGTGTTTAGGACAACGTTTTTATACGCATTTGTTTCCGTTCTTCCCATTGCCAGCTGCCAAGTATCAGAACCGCCGCACGATGAGCAGCTCCGACCGGGCGCTGATTGCGGCGTTCAAGGAAATCAGCACGATGGCGGACCGGATTAACCTGCCGAAAACGATCACCGACCGGGCGAACAATCTGTTCAAGCAGGTGCACGACGGCAAAAACCTGAAGGGCCGCTCGAACGATGCCAAAGCGTCAGCCTGTCTGTACATCGCCTGCCGGCAGGAGGGCGTGCCGCGAACGTTCAAAGAGATCTGCGCCGTCAGCAAGATCAGCAAAAAGGAGATCGGACGCTGCTTCAAGCTCACGCTCAAGGCGCTCGCCACCTCCGTCGATCTCATCACCACCGCCGACTTCATGTCCCGCTTCTGCGCCAACCTGGGTACGTGTGCAATGCAAATTGATATTTTAATGCGTTTTAAATTACACCGTACCGTTGATGTCGCTTGAAACGTTTATTGTCGATCATTATTCTAATATTATTTTTCCTCTCTCTCCAGACCTACCAAATGTGGTACAGCGTGCCGCTACGCATATAGCCCGGAAAGCGGTCGAAATGGACATCGTGCCCGGCCGGTCACCCATCTCCGTGGCGGCGGCCGCCATCTACATGGCCTCGCAAGCGTCCGACAACAAGAAAACACACAAGGAAATCGGTGACATTGCCGGCGTGGCCGACGTCACGATCCGCCAGTCGTACCGGTTAATGTACCCGCACGCGGCCGAACTGTTCCCCGAGGACTTTAACTTCCACACCCCGATCGATCAGCTGCCCCCGGTGTAAGCCCCATCCCTACCCTCCCCGGTGTGTGTATGTGCACGGTTTCCGAGGGCTTTTTCAGCTAACCAAGCCTGCTGCTGTGTCTCACCCTGCTTAAAGGACATTCACACACACACACACGAACGCACGCTGCAAAAAAAAAGAAGGAAAATCTTATCTATTTGCTGATGGGCACACTGTAAATCAATACCATCCACACTCCCTACGGAAAAAAACGCATCTTACATGCTGTCCAATGTTCCAAGTCGCTTGGGTGTGCAAATGTATTGATTTACTTTCTTGTTTTTTCTTTGGTGTTTTATATAATTTTTGTTTCTTTTTTACATTTTGCTCATTTCTGTGCGTGTGCAAGTGTGTATGTGTGTGCCCTCTCTGAAATCCCCTTTAAACTACTACTACTACTATAACGGGAGTACAAACTTTTCCACAGATGAATTGAATTATTTAATACGGTGTATAGATTGAGCGGGAACACGGTAGAGCAGCAAGGAGAGTAGATCAGAAAAGGTCATACGAACAACCACCATCAGGTCTTATAGGAATTATAATTGGATTTGTTGCTACGAAAACCAAGCACCAACGCTCCCCTTTTCCTCTCTCCTAGGGGAAGGAATTAAAATCGATAATAGACAGGATTCACTATATTACACAGGACGATACACACAAACACACAGTGATCGACAGAACGTGGTTTCGTTCCCAGCAAAAAGGAATAGAACCACACAAGCGGAATCAGTTGTATAGCGTACACGCAAACATCCTTTTGGAACACAGTTTGGAGCGCAATAAGGGCGGCTCTTGACCATCACTCCACCCTCCACTCCCCTCCCAAAAAGAAGAAGAAGAAGAAAAAACAAAACCTGATGAAGAATTGTATTATTTTCACGCTCGTTGTTTATCGTTATCTTTTGTAAGGGATTATTTACTTAGATGAAGAATTATTTTTGATACTTTGCGAGACAGCGAGCAGAGAGCCCTTTCCCCCTCGGTACATTTAAATAGTAAAACGAGGGGGAGGGGGAAGGGAGGAGAGGATACAAAACAAAAACATGGGCACCATCGTTGGAACAAACAAAGAAAAAGGAAGCGGAAAAGAAATGGTGAGAAAAAAAAGAACTAGAAACATATAATGAACTGATTTATAAGATAAAAACTAAATAAAACAGTGCAACACAAAACAAACCATAAACCGATTGAATCGAGTGTGAGTGAGAAACGAAGATCATGGTAACCATGGTGCGCCGTTGCCAACGGTAACCAGGCGAGAAGAAGTGTGCGTTTTCGTTTCAGCTTTACCATTGCTGTTGCAGGCTGCTCAGATAGTACACAGCCCTTCCGAGCCGATAGACGTACAGTTAAGAACGATGGCCTCAAATGTTTCGTAAGTAGAACACTTAAATTTCTGAGCAATGGTTATATTTTTGCATTAATATCTCTATTGTAATTTTCGGCAGGAATACCTCTCCCGCAGCAAACCAACTCGTCTGCCCGTATCATCCTGCTGCGGCATTAGTCGACGACTACCATACCGGCGACATGATATGCTCCGACTGTGGCCTTATCGTCGGTGACCGTATGATCGATCCGTCCAGCGAGTGGCGCACATTTAGCGACGACCCAAGCCGGCCGGATCCATCCCGTGTCGGTAGCACCGATCCAGTACTACAAAATCTGGCCACATTTTTACAACCTTCTGCCAACGGCTTTGAGCGTATGTATGTGCCAACGGATTACACACATTATTGTGACAATTTATTCCTTCTTCGATAGCGCCCAACCATTTCTCCTTCCTCAAAATGGACACCACAACGCGCAAGCTAATGTTCGGCTTCGCCATGATCGCCACTATGGCGGAACGCATCAATGCACCGGCGTCGATCGTGAGCCATGCTAAAACCATCTTCAAGCAAGCGCTGGAACCGGCCGCGCTAACCCATCGGTCGATAGAAGCAGTGTCTGTAGCCTGTCTGTACATCGCTTGCCGGCAGGAAGGTGTGCCGCGTACCTTCAAGGAGATGTGCGCGGTTTGCTCGGCCGGCAAGAAGGAGATTGGGCGCTGCTTTAAGCTAATCACCAAGGTGCTGGCTACATCGCTGGATCACATCACGTCGGAAGATTTTATGCAGCGCTTCTGTTCGAAGCTGTGTAAGTATCGCACGCGAAGGACATCTTTTTACGTTTCTTTTTACTTTCGTTTTTGTTTGTGCAGTTCTTCCGCACGAAGTGCAAAAGGCAGCGACGCACATTGCGCAGAAAGCGTTCGAAGCGGACCTCGTGCCGGATCGGTCGCCCATCTCGGTGGCGGCTGCCGCCATCTACATGGCCTCTCAGGTGTCCGCTACGGCGATGAGCCTGAAAGCGGTGGCAGCGATTGCCGGTGTCGCTGAGCTGACGATCAAGCAGTCGTACAAGCTGATGCACCCGCACGCTTGGGAGCTGTTTCCGAGGAAGCATCTGTTCTACAAGCACATCGGCATGCTACCAAACTGGAAGTGTTTGATTTAGAAATTTCATTTCATGGTGAGTAACGGCCATTCACAGTGTTGTAGTGTTTAGGTTGTATTAAATAATTTATTTTCATACATTAGGTTCAGTTATTCATACTGTTTTCCTCACACTTTTTATCTCTTTTTCTCTCGCTCTGTCTTTCCTTCTCTCTGGTATGCCATCCTTGAATAGAAATATTAGTGTTTAGAGCTGTTTTGTTTGTACAACATATCATGACAAGTACTTGGTTTCCATAACTATCTGTATATGTATAATACTTTTCGGTTACATACCACCCCAGTGGGCAGAGTCCCACTTACCCTACCCCGGTCGATCACCTTCGTACATCTTACCGCTCACGTTTCTATTTAGTTTTAGTTAAACAACTCAAAATTCCTTCTTTTTTTGGGAACTTTTTCCTCCCAAAAACATTCCTCCCATCGCTCAACATTTCCAGTCTGCACCATTTAGTTGGAAGTATTAGGTAATATGCTGCATTTTTTGTTCTGTTTTTTTTTATATGGCTAGTACTTGCGCAAGAGATTCGACTCCCTTTCGCTCGTTATTTTCCCCCTACTACTAGTTTATTTACTTAAGAATAATTATCAAACCAGTTTGAAGGAGTTATTTCTTTGATAGACACGATCATCATCCCCATTTCCCATTGCAGCATGCAACCACACTCGGTGTGTTACAGTTTTATCGAGGTCCGGGACCCGTGGGCGTTGGCATCCCATACTCAATCGAGATATCATTTACGGCGGTTACATCGGAGTGTTGGTTTTATGGTTTCAGTTTGGATTGTTTTCCGTCGCAATCAAAGAAGGGTGTACCGATCTTGCCATATTGTCCAACTTGTTATCCTGCTCGGGGTATGCTTTACATGTAGTACAATGCATTATTTATCTTAGAAATAGACAAACCGTACAGGTGCTGCTTACAAAACCGAACTCACTTGTGTTATTGTAACAACCGTACTAATATACAACAAAAAAAAAGTCGATAAAGGTATTATAAATCTCTTTTCTATCTCGTGCCGATCGATCGCTCCTAAACACCTGAGGAAAGTGTAAAGTTTGGAACTCGCATAGCTATCGGTTAGCTTTACGTCTACTGCCTTAGAGGGGGTTGATATACGTTCACGGCGGTTTCATAAACCATCAGTGTGCGTGAAGTAAAAGGGTGGTCTTCTAGAAGGGGTAGTAACTTGTCGCTTGCCACGCCTGATGATACCACAATTGTGTTTATTGCTTTTTTTTTCAAATTTCGCGTAACGTAAAGAGATTGGTTCCTTGGCTTTTGCTACTAAACTTGCACCAACTTAGTAGGTAGATTATCGTGTAAGTTATGCGGTTCACTCTACCAGTGCTCATATACATTTGATTCTGCTCTTCCACACATCTCTTCATACAGTATTTCGCTTATTCTCGTTCCGTCTGATCGCAACTTTAATGCTCACAAAATGTAATAATTTTAGGTTTATTTGTTTTTAGAAAATCGTTATTCACTTTCCCTAAAATACGATACGTTATTTCTTCTGTCGATCGTGTCGAGCCGGGTGTATGGCGTGTGTGTGTTAGAAAACGTGTTGCCCACAGTTACAAATCCACTTACATTTTCTATCTCGTTTTCTGCATCTTTCGTCCCGAAACAATATCCGTAATGAAAACCAATCCACACGCATGTTTACGTTTCGTTTGCTTCGATTAATAATCTTTTTTTTTGTATAGTATTACGCGTTTGGTATATTTTGACTAGATTTTACACACCTTACCCTAATCTCTAAGATTTCTCTTTTCACCGTGTTTGTGCTGTTCAAAGCGATCCATCGTTTTTTTGTTTTCTGCTGTTACTAATATTAACCCTAACCACAACTTCGATTCGATATAAACTTCTCCTAGTTTGAGTTACGGCTTTAGAGTTTCTGTATTTGTGTTTGGCTGTCTGTGATTAGGTGTTGCTCTAGCAAAAGTGGATCGCGTTTCGTTGCTCCATCCGGCAGTACTGGTTTTTGGTGGATTTGATGTAACTTGCAATGAAATAGCGCTTCTTTTCGAAGATTTGGAATTGGTCATTTGCAAAAAAATAACAGTGTGTGTTGCTCTATTTTATTTGCCTTTTGCGTCCCAACCTCAACACCGATTAATCGTTATTGTTTGATTTTTTAAAATATACTGTTCTTCTTCGCCAAAAAAAATGGTTGCAAATTGTCTATCAATTTGAGTATTGTGTGAAGTAGAATGGAACTACGGTTCGTTTTTTGTCGCTAATCGGTAAACTTTACGTTTTATCATCTTTTTTCCGTCGCTAAATTTAGTAGTTATTATAAATATATCGTACATACAAATGAGTAGACCGCTAACCGCTCAATTCCACTAGCAAGAAGTCGATAGAGATGATGGATCGTGGAAGAAATACTAAATCGTAGTAGATAGTATGGGTAGAGCATGGTGTGTGGAGATGGAGTCAAGAGAGAATGAGATGAAAAGTAGTGTAGATGGTAGTAATAGTACTATTCACACTCCTCTAACGTGTGTTGCTCTATCTGTTTGTGGTGGCACTGTTAGGCTTAACCGGCTGAAGGATCACCGCAGAACTTTTCCGCCATTACCGTGAGCACGTGTTCAAACTTGGCGTGACGCTCCTCGGCCGGCACCAGTGCGCCCTTGCTGCCCCACAGGAATTTCATCTGAAACTCAGTCCTACGTGGTAAAATGAGAAAGTGAGCCCAGTTAGTTTTGTTCGATTTTGTTGCAGTAAATCATTTAACACCTACTTGAATGCGTCCTCCATCAGCGGATCCAGTCGGCTCGTGTCCTGCATGATCGTTTGTGCGTTCTTTTTGTAGAGTGAAATGTTGTTAATAAAGCTGCGCGCTGCGTCCAGGTGAGCGAACAGCACGGAAAAGCCAAAGTCTTGCGTAATGGTTTCCCAGGGCGTAACGCACGATGCGATCAGAGTCGGGCAGGGACTCGGCGTGTTTGCTGTAGTGACACACAGAAGCGCATTTGTAAGTCTTATGCTCTCCAGATGATGTTCAAATCTTCTCTAGATACTCACCAAACACATCGTTAATGGTGCGATCCTTCACCAGCACGTACGGCAGTATGTGCGGGATGGTCGTGTTCGGTGCCTGGGGATTGGAGCAGTCATTCATGCTGTTCAGCGTCGGCCGCAGCTTCGCCTCGAAGTTGAATGCACTATCGGTGAACTTTTGGCGCAGCGTGTGCCAGGTTGATTCGAGCTTTTGAATCTGCAAGAGAGAGAGAGAGAGAGAGAGAGAGAGAGAGAGAGAGAGAGAGAGAGAGAGAGAGAGAGCGAGAGAGCATTGCAAACATGTAGAGTTATGTATAGTCCAAATTGTTTAGACGAGAGGAGCGTTGGGTAAATCTGATTCAAAGATTCACAAATCTCCAAAGATTCATGAATGTCCAAATATTCATGAATCTCCAAAGACTCATGAATTCATAAGATTCATAAATCTCCAGGGATTCAAACATCTCCAAAAATTTGAATTTCAGATTCTCATAATTCTTCTTCTTGGCGTAACTACCTACGAGGTCATACAAGCGTGTACAGGCAAGTACCACGCAGTTGGATAGTTTGTTTTGCTATAGAGAGACGGTCCATGCGAGGCTTGAACCCAAGACGGCCATCTTGTTAGGTGGGCTCACGCAAATTCAATATTTTGAAAATCATACATCTCCAACGATATATGAATTTTAATGGATTTATGAATCTTTCGAGACTCATAAATCTTTGGAGATCCATGAATTTTTGAAGGGTCGATTGGAGATTCACATCACTCATCACTGAATATTCATATGAATGAATCTCAACTAAGAATTCATCAAACCCAACACTAGACGAGACTGAACCTACCTGCGGCATCGAGAGGCCCAGCATGATGGCACTAAAGCCGAACAGATTACCCAAGGCAGTTTTCGTCTCGACCGCTATCTGGATCCACTTGTTGAGCGTTTCCGCCCGCTCGAGATCGCTCTGGCAGGTGAGGATGGTAACGGCGACGAGCAGCTTCATACACTCCGTCCGCTCGATCAGGTCCAACCGGTACTGCTTGCCCTGCTCCAGCGTGATCAGCTCCAACCCGGTACAGCTCAATGGATCATCCTTGCGGCTTTCGTCTTTTTCTGGAATAAGAGATGCGCAAAATTTGTAAAACTGTCCTTTTCAAGATCTAAGTGCATAAGACCTCGTACCCAATATCAATCCAATGTCCACCCGCGTCAGATGGTTCGCGATGACGCGCGGCCCCGACTCACACAGCATCATCCGGACCGTGTTGAGCGTACCACTGTCCAGCGGTTTGCAGTCACAGAACGGTAGCAGCAGTGTGTTGAAGTTTTCCAGATCGTACCGGGACACCTGCTCGTACGTCGGGATCTGCATGGCAAGTAGGGCTTCTTCTGCCGCAACAGGATCAATTTCCGCGTGTGAACGTAACGTTACCGACGACAAGGACGTGGGTATAAAACGTGGATTCCGGAGCACTACGCCACCAACGCCACGGGCAACTGGAGGAGCCAGCTCCTCCCCTGTGGCAGAGCTTTGAGCTGAATCGCCCGACCCATTGCCCGAATCGGAACCACTGGGATGGTACGAAGTCATGCCACCCCGTCCACCATGCGTTCCACTACCCTGCACCGACCCTGAGTCGGAGTCTTTCATCGAGTCACGCCTTTGCAGTGTTCCACCGGCGCCACCGCGTATCGGTTTCGGCGGTGGACTTGGCGGTTGTTCCTCATCCTCAGCGAACGCTTTCTGCTCCAGGCACGGACTGAGCGAGTGTTCGCTCGGTTCCTTGTTGATGCTGGACGCCCGCGAGCTTAGCTTGCCCTGGGACGACCGCAAACTGGCCGACCGGGGCAGCGACGACTGGGAACCCTTCAGCGACGCCAACCCATTCGGGTCGGTTGAGCAGGGCCGGGTAAGCGTCTGTGACTTTACCACACCATCCGCACTCGAGCACTTCTCCTCTGACGGCCTGGCACCTGCGCCAGACTCACTGTTGTGGATGACACCGTCCGCACTGTTGCACTTTTCCGGCGTTTCGGCAAGTCGCGATGGTTTGCTTGACTTACTGCCACCGTCCGATGCGCCCCCGTTACCCCCGATCACACCGTCCGCACTGCTGTACCGTTGCTGACCGCCCGCCGCACCGTGAAGGGGCGTGAGGGACTGCGAGCGTTGCTTTTTGCTTGGCAACCGGGGCGGCGTTTCTCGCTTGGTGCGGGGCGGCGATGACATTGGGCTGCGGTAGGAGCTTGTCTGCTGCGTGTACGGATTATACCTATCGATTTTCAACACGCAGAGAGAGAGAGAGAGAGAGAGAGAGAGAGAGAGAGAGAGAGAGAGAGAGAGAGAGAGAGAGAGAGAGAGAGAGAGAGAGAAGGAGAGAGAGTAAGCGCTTTGTTATTAAAACATTGTAGAGCAAACAGCAAAAAAGCCAGATGTCAAGTGACGAACCCCCTCTGTCGATTGTACGAGCATGTACACACACGCACAACCTACCTAAAGCCCGGTGACGACGGTACGGGTGAGGGAGAGTTGAGCGGGCTCGGCCCACGGATGCCCGCCATGCCGGCCGCATTCTGTGGACACTTGCCCGCGTAGAACGAGAGCGGGTACGTTCGGTTGCACGGAAATTGAATTCTCGCACCCGATGCGACCGATATGGATTTTCCTGTCAGGAGAGAGAAAAGGTGAGTGAGAACGGTGCGAAACGGGGTCAACTGCCCCTCGTCGGTCGGTGTGATGGTGGACGCACTTACCCGAGCCTACGTAGAAGGTAATCAAATCAGGAACTGTATCGTAGGCATCGTCCTCGAACTGATACTGCACGCGCTCGTATACGGTTTCCGGTTGGAGCAGCAGCTGTAGATAGATAGGCAGATGGGAGCGTACCAAAGGTTAGCTTTTTTTTTCTTCTCCCTGATCAATTGATACAATGTAGCTCTGAGAGTTTATGCGAAAAGTACGCCAAACTACTGGTACTATGTTAACTGGGTGTGTGAAGGATGGTTCGTCGGCAAACACGATATGACGCGCCAAGTAATCAAGCACATGGTAATGTCGTTAAGGCTTGCGGGAGGAGTTCGTATCATGAGCGCCTCCTTCAGAAGGAGTTCATTAACTTTGCGTTAGGGTACGTTAGCATGTCAGAAGGTACGAAGGGAATGATGGTTTATGAGGTTTTTGTTGCGGATCTTTTTAAACGAGATATTATTTGAAGATAAGTATTCTGAGTACTTGCCACATTTGTTGTTCCATTTTGATAAGGTTTGATATATTGACTCTTCTGAAATATTTTCCCGAAATTCCTCATGATGCCTTAACGCCTCATGTTACGATATCCGCATAACATTTAGCCACTTTTAATGACTTGTTACCATTAATATAACAAATTTTTCAAAGCCATTAGGTCGTTATGCTGCTCAATAGATAACAGCAACAAAAATCGCTCCGACCCATCCTCGCACAGTTTCTGAACAAAACTTGCAGAAAGTCAAGACAATTTTCGCTTTTCCGTATAAGTTCGTTTTTCTCTATCCTTCGCTAAACTGTTTTTCGCAAATGAGCGATTTTATTCACCCGCTTCAACTCCTTATCGATCCACAATCGTGCTGCGAAAATTTCTCCACTGCAGCAGCATCAGCGAATCTCACGCCCCCCTCCCAGCTGGAAGACACGACACGACGTCGAAAGAATGGTTTTCGGTTCGTTAGCTCTCAAGTGATCGATCATAATGTTATTTTCATTCGCTTCACCTCCCTCCCGGTGGTTTGCGGGTCGAAATTGTTTGCCGGGAGGGTCGTACAATCGAGCGAACAGCGTGTACCAAGCGCCATGGCATGGACATGGCATGTAAAGCGTGCACCGCAGCGCTCGGTTTTTGGCCAACCCCGGGAATGGCAAATCAAGTGAGTGAATCAATCATCGTTGTGCGGTGTAGAGCCAGTCAAAATAGATGTAGTACCGATCAAAAAAAAATGTTGGGTGGTTTTGTCAAGAGGCTGCATCGAGAGAAACGATTGCTGCTGGTAATGATGTCATGTGAAATGGCTGCAACTTCAAGGACCTTGTCGTAATAGTGGTTGGATGGGTCAATTTTAATTAAGTTCCAATCGTTTCTCTCCGTCTCATTCGTTTGTCACGAGGTTTGATGAGTGGGAGTGATTGAATGGAGTTTCATTAACATTTAGCTCATTTTTAATTGCTAGTGTCAAGCAAGTCAAGAAAAGCCACCATGACAATAACGTAATGACACTTTATTGATTTGATTGATTTTTTGGTAGTGTTATGGGTGCTTAAGGTAAATGCGATCATAATACGACGATTTAATGGAACTTTTGACGCGCGTATTGCATACATTTAGGCGTTTTGTCTTGGTTGTAGGCAAAATTATCTCAGCGTATACCAGTGCATTTATATTCCTTTGAATCTGGAGATAACTATCAATTTTAATGCAACAAATACCTTTTATACTTCATTTTTAATAATTTTTCTCCAATTCTGGATGCAATAATTGATTATGCATTTCGACTTAAGACAAGCCCTCTTGGCTAGTAAGAAATGACCGCAAACGAGCAACAAAATCCGATTATTATACCTCTTCAAAAAGCTCCTTCCCGAAACTTCATTGAATTGTACAAAAAGAGCCCGAAGGTACTCGGAAAGTCAAAACAAATCCTAACGCCGAGCGATCCTGAGACGAGCGCTGTTGTTGCACTCTTATCCACTTCAGTGCACTTGTGCCTGGTGCACTGGTGAAGAAGTGGGTTGTAATCAGGCAATGTTTGTCTGTGCCGTGTCTCGTGTCTTAATACACACTTCCGGCACTAAGAGCTGACAGACGGTGTCGTGATGAAATGAGAAGCGTGTAACAGCGCAAAAAGCCACACTATGCGAAAACGGATTCGCAAGAAGGAAGCGAGTTAAATTTTCTTCCCCTTCTTGTAAGTGCAAACTACTACAAAACTGACTGCTTTTGGAGCCGGGGAAGCCAGTGCGTGTGTTGGTTAAGGAAGGAGGAAAAAAAACTTTCCGCACGTGCTTTTTGGCGCCTGGTTAGAGTCGCGCCACACAGCTGCTGCTGCTGCTGGTGTGTCTCGAGTGGTTGTACCATGTTGCCATGCCTTTTAGCAAAGTAAGAAAGATGTTCTGGACCAAAGTTCTGGCAGTAAAAACACCGCTTTTGACAAGCGTCTTGGTTTTTGTCCCACCGGAGGCGTACACGCTTTTCCCTGGTAAGCCTTTCGGCAGGGCAGGCACGCTTACATCTCGTGCACTTTTTACAACGTTACGCCAGACATTATGCAAATGAAGATTCATTTCTTGCTGATTTATTGCAACTTCAGTTTGATTTTTCTCACGGCACGACTTTTTTCGTTTTGTTTTAAAATGTTTTTGAAATTTAAATTTCTGGTTTTGTTTTTAAGAAAATACTCTCTGTTTACTCACCTTATTGATCACGAAGTGCAGCGTCGGTCCCTTGGTTCGGCACGTAAGCACATAGTTGCCCGGCTGCGAAACACAGTCGCGCACCAGGAAGTCTCCCTCCTTCTGGACGATCTCTTCCGCCCGCTGCCGTGGTATGGGACCATGGTACCAGGCGTGCGATCGAAGGTCCCGCGAATCTAGCGACAGCTCCCATTCGAGCGCTTTCTTCAGTGCTACGGCTTCATTTCCGCCGTCCGGTGTCGTTTCCTGCAATGAGCATTTGCACCCCGAAGACGACCCCGATATTATTCGTCTATTTGCTGGGTAAATCCAAGCCAATCCTCTTTGCTTACCATATCTAACAAATCGCCACAGCTCTTACTCTGCTTGGTGTTTGCTGGCGTCAGACATTCATAGCTGCAGCGGACGAAACGAAACGAAAGGAAGAAAACAAAACAGGGAAACAACGAAATTAATTAAACAATCTACGTTTATTGTGTGTCAATGTTGTGATAGCGAACGGTTTACATTTATAAAGCACCGCTTCCTGTGAGGAACAATGTGCGCCGGATAGCATCACAGGCTCGGTTCTTTTCTTTTCGACGCTGCTCAACCACCTTTCCCTTGGGACTAATTAGTAAAGGAAACGAGCAGCGCGCGATAAGGAAATTGTTATTCTACCAAGCGGCACAACTAAACCCTGCAAAAAGAGGATGTCTTGTGTCGTGTTGGATGGCGGAGGAATAATAGAACAGGCTGGAAAGCAGATTAATGTACACCAGGAAGTTGTATGGAAGGTGCGAACAATTGTGCGGATTGAATAAGTTTTCAATTAACGTTGTCGTAATAATAACGACGACTGAGTGAGAACTGGATTGTGTTTTTTTATATAAGAAATAGGTGTTGGAACATTAAAACCATCGAAATAATCATACAAATGAATTATTGTTATAACGATTGCATAACTTTAGGTGATAACAGATTATTTGTAGAACAAAACGCCTGCAAGTATGCAATGCGCTGGTCGTATTTTACTTTTTGTCGTCTGTATAAATTCTTATTCAGATTCCAAGCAACCAAGACATTCAGAATTTCAAATTCTCTTTCTAGAACGCTTTTACATTATAAATGGTCTATTACTTTCGCAGCCTGCCATTTCAACAATCTCCTTCTGCTCAAAAGTAATTTCAATGCACTGACACTCTGCTCATGACAGTGGAATAACGATTGAGCTTCCATTTTCCTAAAACGCCCAGCACTTCCGATGAATTTTCTCGTTTCCCTTCTAACACATCGTCAAACCCGGGCCCGAGTGATCAATATTGACCTGCCACCACGGCGAACACTATTAGCTCTCGCTGTCCACCATTCCAAAAAAACGCCGTAGCCGTGCTTCTGCGAAAGTGACACCGAGAAACACATAAACCCCCCACACCACGACCCCGGCCGCCATGCTCAATGAATTCGATTTTCGGTTCGAATTGTCAAATGTGCGTTCACGTCCCTGTCTGCGCTGCCGGTCGATAAATTCATCCGCGGGCCGATGACGATGGGTGGCCAATTTGAAAGGTAAATAAAGTAAACGGTCTGTGCAACGGTTCCTTCCACACCCCCCCTCGAAAGGACATTCAATTAAATGTCCGTTTACTGGAATGTGCCCGATCTCTGTGCATGGCTTTCTGCCGCCACAGTCAAACCGAACGGCGGGCTATAAAGTACAGCCAAGATAAAACAAGCAAAAACAAATCTAACGCAAACTCGTGGCACAAGAAGTCAAAGAATTCGCATTTCACATAGCGGACACACAGAAGATAAAAGTGCACAAAACATTCACTTTGCAAATAAATGCCCGGCAGCAGTAGTAAAAGATGGTGGTGGCGGGAAAACTGGCATCCAATGGCGCACATGTTTACTCTGAGGCGGGGTATGGAAAATACCACACCAATGTCATTGATAGCGTGTGTCACACACACACACACACAGTGGAAAAAGGACACCCGACTCAGTAGTGCAACATCCAAACAGCGCGAATCCCTGATGTTGGGTGTAATTTTATTGTCATTTTCGTTCGATTTTTTTGCTTTCTTTGTCCCGCAAGCAACCAACCAACCAACACAAGCATCAACCCCTTTCCCCGAAGGACACGGGGTTTTTCAAAACGAGATTCCGAGACGGTCCTTTGCCACCGTCGGTCGTCAAGGCCCCAAAGCCCTGGGGATAGTGATGTACGCCTTCTGCACCCTTTCTGCTGTCCATGGTCCACAGGTCGTCATGAAGCAAAATGATTGCTCACGAGTGTCACGAACGCCATAACTGGTCTAATTTGAGACATAGCAACAAGAAGGGATTTGCCCCACTCACTCATCCCTTGCAAGAATGTCATCAAAGAGAACCAAAGGATGCAAAAAGTCCGGCCCATTTGTAAACAAGCGTATCGTATGTATGACGTGTGGGAGATTTCGAGACCGAATTTGATTTGATTTGTTTTTCAAACGCAAACGCCCCGCCATTCAACTCTCCAAGCGTCCTTGTTCCAAGTGTCACTGCTTTGATCCGAACACTTGCAGCAGCGCTCAAAGGATGGGACTGTCTGGAAGGGCTTTAATGAACGATGAATGACGTACAGCGCCCCCGGTGGGAGTTGTAATTTCATGGTTGCTTCCACGCTTGTTGAGCGTTGAAGGTGTTCGGTTCCATATGGAGTGCCAGGCGAAAGGGGCAAAAAAAGGTTAATCTTAATTGGAATACTGTTTTAGTATGATGTTGCTTTCCCCTCTGTAAGGTCTTGTGGGATCAATTTCAATCTGAACTTTAGGCATATTGGCATTTATATTTGATACGTGAAAGGTACTAGTGAGAGTTTGATTTAAAGCTTCTTTAGTTCAGTATCATGTTTTGTATTGTTTAAATGTTTCATTATATACAGGAAGTACTGTTTTGTTTCATTTTCACTTCAATTTCTACTACTTTTATCACGTTATTTTCAAAGTTCGTCTACTTTTTTTTACAGATTTTCTTTTAACTCTCAGTTATTGAATATTCCTTTTATGCGAGCTATCATTAAATTTTAGGTATTTAATTTGTTGCTTTACTTTACTTATTTTATTTACTTTTACTTTTCTATCATCTTTTTATGTTCCCTTTAATTTACTACTACAAATTGTGTTCATACCAGGCACCTCGACATCTCAAAAAGCCATCTAAACACAGCCCATCCGAACGTTTCGTTTGTTTATCTTTTTGTTCATTTGCATCCTTTATATGCCAGACAAAACGTGTTACTATTTGCTTAACCATTTCCAGTGCATTGTCTGTGAGTGTATGCCTTAGTAGCGGGGAAAAAAAGGCACACAACACAGCGTAGACTACGTCTCGGCTTTTGGTGTCTGCTTGTTTCAAACGAAACGCCATTGTCTCGTACCACCGTTGAGACAATCATCGTACTACGAAGGATCCCACATATCCTGTCGGGAGTGGTGAGTCTGTGTCTTCTCTTTGGAAAGTCTCGCTTTATTTCTAGTCTGGTGTTTAGTGTTTAGTAGGTTCCTTTTTTATGTCTGGCAGGTTACATGTCGTCCGCGATGGGTCGTTCTTTTGCCTGAAGCGATTTTGTGTTGTGTTTCTTTTTAGTTTTCATTGCTTTAACTATATGCTTTGCTGTGAAAAGTTTGAAGTCTAGAAGTTGTTTTTGACATTTTTAAATTGTAAACTTCTACTTTTTGTGTTAAAATCTTGTTAATCCTTTCCAAAAAAAAAACCCTCAGAACGTAACTTGACCAACTTCACACCCCAAATGTCGCAAATGCAGTTGTTTGCCCAACTATGACCACTTATGCAACAACCCCTAACCACAGCTGCCTCCTTCCAGCTTACCACCCGTTATATGGTCCTCCCGTCTGTTGTATGCACCCCTTTAACGATCTGGAATCCAATTTTCTATAACTGTCGGACCATTTTATTGCCCGTGCATACGACACTTTGCCACCAACCACCATGACATACGCTTCTGAATTGTACATGCACTTCACCACCACCCATGGAAGGGCTTCCGGGTAAAGTTGACTGAAAGACTCTCTCCCCATACCTACCTCCCCGGTAGGATAATCCCTTTAATACTCCCTTTTTGTCCAGCAAAAAAGGGACAATACGGGAGCCTGCACTTGTGTGGCCGGTACACACTTTGCACCCAATGTGAGAAAACCACAACCGATACTGCACAACCGGCCAGTGGTGCCAGGTTGGCCGTCTAGGTGTTTGTGGCCTGGCCCAGTGGCTTGGATGCAACTTGCGTTTGCAACTCTTTTTTGTGTTTGTTTTTCACAAAGCTAAAAGGACTTTTACAACCCCCCTCGACCCAGCCGGTGGATAATTGTCGATGAGTTGAAACGTAACGTACTTGACTTGTGTTACGTGAGATCAATCAGTACGTTACGCATGACGCCTTAAACTGGCTCAGTTTGGTATATCACTTTTATCTTCTATCGTTCTAAATTATGCACCCTGCTGCCGGTCCGCATCAATTCATGATTGAAAAGCATGTTTTGCTTGTGACAACGCATCTCGCACCCGTGCGACACGTGCTCGAAGCTCGTTCCTTTGCGTTTGAACGTTTGACGGCACAGCATAATAAGCCGCTGTTGCAGCACCGACTGCGCCGCTGAATTATTCATACCACCTCCACCACCCACCCCTGGCGTCCCTTGACACTCATTACGCGCGGCGAACGAGCACAAATAAATCCTTGCGGAACGAAAGATTCTCCCTTTTCTTCTGTTTGCCCAGCGCGGGAAGTCAACATCTAGCCGGGTGACGAGATGCGCCCCGCTTGCATCAGACGGAATAAATTATGCCCGACGACAGCGCCAGCCCGACGCATTCTTCCCACGCCGGCTCGCGTGATAGTTTCCCCGGGTGTTATCAGCCCACGGCGGGGAAAGCGATGGGATGATTTGTTCGGTTCGTCGTCTGTTCAATTTCAATATCACGAATCTCTGCCTTTTTTTGTGTGTGTGTGCGTTGACGAGCAGGGTGGTAGACATATGCCAAGACGGCAATATAGCCATTTGCAAAAAGAAGGGATAAGAGGCTGTACCAAAACGGGAGGGAAAGTGTTGAGTTTTATTGATTTTTTTTTTCTTCTGCTTCCTTGCTTGCGCAAAGCAGATGGTGCTTCCTTGTGCAGAATCGTGTATCGTGGCCGGCAACGTTTACGATGTAGATAGCGATATTATGAAGTATTAAATCACCGACAGGCAGGCGGGCAGGCAGACTTGAGGAGGGAGGGGGGGGGCAATATTTTACCGAGCGTTCTCACAATGGAATAGTCATCTTGATCTGTGGGATGGCTTATCTTGCTTCTGAGGTTTATAGAGATGCAGATAAAAAGGAGCACCAGCTCAACAAGGTGCTCTTAAGCTGCTGTTTGCAGAAGCGGTAATATTTGCCATAATTTTTAAAATGACCCCCCTAAAAGTATACTAACCGCATGGCAAAGAAGTTGAGAAGGGACTTATTATGGTCTTATTTAGCTTTTATTTTGTTTAGTGTAAGATTTTTCTATTTTTTCGACATTGAATATTCCTGCACGATTTTATTTTTATACATTTATTTCACTTTCAATAAATTTACAACAATTTATTGTTTGATTTCTATGAAACAAAATTCAACCAAACAAATTTTACCACACGACATTGAATAAAATCTCCCTTTCACTTCGCGTTCTAAGAAACCGGAAACGGAACACAAAATGGGTCCTAAACTCCCATTGCGCATGCAAGTCGAGTGGTGTACAACGATATCGTTTAATTTTACCACCGCCATCCATCATACCGTGGTGGGGTGATTTATGTACGAAAGAAAGCGTTCACCTGCACTGGTCTATACTGGGGACCCGTTGCTATACGCTCTTATGTTGAACCATTCCAACTCGCATACTGTTTGCTATCAGGGTGGCTCTCCATTTGTAGAAAAACCACTTAAACCCACGCTGATCAGAAGTGACAGGATGATTCGTGTCGAGTTTGAATCATTCCATCATTCACACTTCGAGCGGCTTTGGGTGTGGATGGAAGATGGTGATGATAGGAACCTGCTACTGGTGATACATTTTTAATCGCCCCTTTCGATTGGTTTGTGATTTAGCATGATTTGGACTTGAATGTGACAGCGCATTGAAATGATTTTATTTAATTCACTCAACTGATAAGCTTTATTTCCTTCCAAATAAGGTAACTTTTCAATTCACATCCCCCTTTTTGTTGGGCGTGGATAACAAACAGCTGCTGCTGCATCACGCGCATCAAAAGGTGAAGAAAAGTCCATTTCAAACACCGTCCGGAAGGATTCCACCCGGAAGGATTACCGAATTTTCTCGCCCCACGGATAAAAAATGAACTCTCACCATGATACGAACTCTCTCACCTGCTGCAGCCTGGGAAAAAGGGGTAAAGATGAAGGTGTTTTTTCGTGGGTTTTATTTATTTATTTTTTTTTGTTATTGCAATCTACACCACAACCGAGCTATCATCCACCGAGCAGACGATGACGAATGAAAACCATCAGTGGTGTGAAAGTTGCTTCATTCTCTCGTTACGATGCCTTGCAGCAGACGAGGCTTTCTCCCAAAGGTATTCAGGACGCTACAACCCACGGTACCACACTCCACGCCGTTGATTGAAAGCGTGGAAAAATCTTCTAGTGCTTACAATGAATTTTCATTAATTATTTATCGCCTAACGGACATGGCCAGACGACGTTCGGTTGCCAGCAAGATAAGACAAACGTGCCACGACTTGAAACTGTGTTACCTTTGACGAGCTGTGTATAAGTGTGCGCTATTTAACATTCGTTCGGTGGTATGGAACGGTTGAGCCGGTCATTGCACTGAAGGACTGATGGAATTAGAATAATTTACCAGACAGACATTTGGTATGCCTTTGGGGAATTGAAAATCGGAAAAGTTTCTACATTGAAATAGGTTCTACCGTGTCTGTAGATAAAGTATTTGGAAGCAGTTTAAAGCAAACCATGAATATTGTAAACCCGTATCTATTTGATGTGTCGTGTGGGAGAAGCTTTAGTAATTATGAAAATTTCAAGCAGCTCACATTGATTTATGTTCATGAATCGTTTAACCGCACTTAACATGCTGTCATATGATGCATTCTATGTCAAAAAAGGCGAAAGGGTAAAAGATTCTTAACCTATCTTTCTATTATCTTTCTAACGACCCCATCCAAATCGCTTAAAACCAATAATATTTTAAACTGTAAACACTCTTCTAAACCTCTAAAAGCGTCCAGTTGCTCTAATCCTCTTGCTTAATGCCTTTTGCATCTTGATAATTTATTTCCACCGATAGTTATTATCCTGCTCAGTTTACCATAACCGTTTTAAGGTGAAATTTTCATTCACCCCTGCGCAACCGTAGAGGCAAATTTGTTCCATCCCCTGGGTGTCTAGTCGAGCCCGACTGGGTGCCTGACGGTTGTAATTAATTCTCCCAAACCACAGCCACAGCCAAATCCACCCACTTGGACAGGATCACCGCGACCATTCAGCTGCTCCAGTACCGCTAGTCGGGTGACTCATAAAAAGTGGCCATAAAAATTAAGCAACTAAGCTACCCCGCTCACTCCCATCGACCGCTATTTCGTCCATCAAATTATGAACCCTGTGGGTGGTGTTGAATATAACTATCGTACTTTTTCTTTATTTGGAGATTTTTGTAACCCAGCATAATAACCCCCATCTTTTGCGGTATGCGCGACCGAGCGGTTTGGAGCAAATTAATCGAAGCTTCCTGCAAAGCAAGAAGGAGTCTTGCTGAGACGATCAAATTAGTTTTCTTTTTTGGAGAAAATAAAATCCCACTGGACTGGAAGTTCATCCTGAAGACTCTAACGATGGGAAAAAAGTGGTGGACCTTTCTTAGGGGCCAACCTTGTTAAAATAATCAAATAAACAAGGCTCACACAAATTCAGAACTTTGGAATGAAAAATAACATAAATTCAGATCATTTTTAGATACAATGGAGCGCCGTTTATCCGGATAACTTTTATCCGGATTTCCGTTTATCCGTGCTGTTGAGAAATGACAGTTCAATACAAAGGTGACATTGCGTTAAGAGGAGGATATTTGAAAAAGCGGTTTCAATAGCACATTGTCATAACAAAAAAAAAACACTACAATTCATGGCAAATTTCAAATATTCCCATTGGAAAAACATGAAGTTAATAAAAACTGAGTTATTTTTATCAGAAAATAAGAAAATTTTCCAAAACATAATCAGGAATCGGAGATAAAATATATCATTAGGCTCATTATCCGTGTTATTCGCTTATCCGGGCGAGGCTAAAGTCCCGAGAAGCCCGGATAAACGGCGCTCCATTGTATTTTGCTTTCAAATTGCCTAAATGTATGCAATGTGTGCACCAAAGAAAGCTTACTAAGGAGCTGTTATCAGATTTTCTCTAAAGTTTTATCCAGACTGTCACCTGGGCCGTACATTTATCAACTCACCATTTCATTTGTGAGTCTTCTTCCCGCAGCTGCAACTTTCTGTCCATTCCGAGGGACTTTTTTAAGTGCCGACAGGCTTAAGCGAAAAACTGCTGCCAGGATTGGATTTTTATCCCCGTTTTCGATCCATTTTCTTTAATATCACATCCCACTTGCAGTGCTGCAGTCAACAGCACTTGCAACCTTTGCCTGTGCCTGAAACAGACACATTAATGCCCGGTCCGCATAATGATTTGCTTTCGGGTGATGAAGCAAAAGAAAGCACGCAAGTGAAGAAAGGACTAAAAGAAATGGATGCGATAGTGAAAGTCTGTATGTGTGTGTGGTTGGGATTTGGAAAAGTTTCAGACTGTTTTCAATTTTCTTACTGCCTTGTTGCGAAAAAAAGGACTGAGGTTTGAGGGTGTTGCTCGCGAGTAAGGGGAGGAAAATTAAACGCCAGCAGGCATCATTTCCTGCCCTGTTCTATGGCTCGTTTTTTTGTGTTCTCTCGCTCATAGGAACATTTGCTTCCTGCCGGCACTGACTGCATCCGGCGGACATACGCAGTACAAAAAAAACCAGGGGGAGATAAATGTACGACTCTGAAATGCTGATATTACACTGATCCTTCGTAGTTTTGTTTTGCTTCCGTTTCATTTTCCGCTACAAGGAAGGGTTTATCCCTTCCAACAGCATGATAGATTCATTTCATCTATTCATACATTGCACAAGCTGCGGCGAAGGGCTTTTGTGTGCTGAAGATGTACTGCTTAAACTACGCGGAGTTTTGGGTGCCGATATTTTATGGCGTTTTAAAGCCATGGTCTCCCACAAGTGCAACAAATATGTCGAGAATGTATTAATTAACATACGTACAGCTACCAACAAAAGTGCAAACGTTAAACCCCCCGGTGCTCGGTAACCTTGGTGGCTGCCGTAACGCAATTATAATGCAACATTCAGACACCGCTCTCGCACGGACCGGCGACCGTATCGATCTGCTGCCCGACTGTTCCAATGATTTTGTGGCAGGATAGGTGACGCCACCCATTGGTCCTGCGAATGAATCATGCTTCCAAACATCATCATCATCATCCCTCGCCGGTGCACGAGTACAGCTGCAACGAACCGTCTGCCAAGGGAATCTTTCGACACCCTAACACACCTACAAACTCCCTCGTAGATACACGTGAGGGTGTATATATGTGTTAGTGCGTGTCCTTCCAGGAGTAGGAGCGCAGGCCACTGTGGCGCGGAAAAGCGATGGAGATGTTCCGCAGCTGAAGTGAAATCCAACCACGGGGTAATGAAATCAATTAGCACCTTTGTTTACATCATTTTCCTCTTTGGTATTTGGTAACATTTTCATTTCATTGCCAACTGCCGGTGACTTGTGGATGCAATTATACCGATCACATTTAAATGGATGGCGAGGTAAATGGGTTTTGGGTAATGAATTTGTGTGTGTTATTGTATTTCCACCACAATGGAACTATGGGAAGGTAGTTGCTAGTTGGTAATACAATTTAAAATCGAATTTAATTGCGACAATTTAGAGCATAAAATGGGATAAATTCTTGCCAACACTCATTAAGCGCCTAAAGATAGGCAAAATGCTGCTTTTTTATCGTTTTGCCGGTTTTAACTAGAAATAATGTTTAATAACTATCACAATTACAAAATAAAGATTCAAAAAGGTGATAAAAGCAAATCTACCCTCTTCGTATATGGGTTAATATGATTTTCGATTGATAAGTAATAAATACAGTACAGGTACAAATTTGAATGTCAATTGTAATGCTCCATAACCTACATAACCTTTCGTTGGGACATTTTCACAAAACCCTCACGTATTTACAACACCTCATTAGCAGCTTATCGGTGCTGTGAAGCACCTTTTACACTAATTAACCTTTTGGTCTTGCTCTTTCACTCCTGAACCTGTGCGCCACCGATCCCGAAAACCCGATCGGTCGCACTCGTAAAACTACAGACCGCCATTAACATTCAATCGCATTTTGGTCGCAAATCCGTGAAGGACAATCGACCAAAAGGACAGGTAGCATTTTTCGCAGTACAATAATGAACTCGCCACTCGCTCCTTAATGACACCCGAAATAGCATTTCGCTTGCTGTGTGGCTGTGTGTAGGTCAAGCGCCCGGAGCGGGCGAAGAAACGATATCGAATAAAAATAAACAAACCCACGCCAATATTAAAAGCCAAGCCCTGTGTTGCCTCAGCCACCAGCCCATCGAGCTCCTCGCCATGCCTGCAGGGCACCATTACCGCCAGCCTGAAGGCACACAAACCACTCCACCTGCTCCGGGGACACTCCGGCAGGTGCATGGGTTCTGAATGGAAAACAATCCTGCCGACCCGAAACTTTAGGGAGACGCGTCGTTTGCTCTCTTTTTGTGACCGCCTTTCAAACAAAAAAAAACGCCCCACTCGTTTGGCCTCTCTTTTTGGTTTTATGTATTTTGTTTTAAAATCAACGAGTTTGTCCAAAAATTTGGCGTTTCCATTGAAAAGCGTGGTATCTCTCCTCTCTCTCGCAAAACACTCTCTCGAGTTCCATATGCATTTTGTATATTTTCTTGCGCTCCCCATTCAATGAGCGGGTGTGTTCTTTAATCTCATCCTAACCCGCCTTCATTCATGAGAAAAACAAAAACAAAGCATAACAACATCATGAAACATTAAATACACACAATTAGGCTGCTTGAGCCTAACGATAAGAGCCCGTCGGGTGGCTACTTATCAGAGTTTAGCCCATTTTCAAGAGATTCCTTTTTTAGTATCGGAAGTATCTCGCGCTCCCTTTCGCTCTCTCTCTCTCTCCTTCTCGTACACATACAAAGCGACAGTGACAGACACTCACAACTGGAGGCTCGATTTTCCTCAGGACACTCAACAGTGGCCGAGCATGATGTCGCGCTGTCTCCGGGAAGGGTGTATCCTTTTCAGCTCTAGCACTTCACAGCACTGGCTGCTGCCGTTTTTCCTCGGATTTTGTGTGTGCCTTTTTCTCTTCTTCTTGTTCTGCTCCTTCCTTCACTCCACTCAATGAAGCTGGATTGCTTAATGTGCCGTTTTCTTTATCCGTGCGACGAGTAGAGCTGGGTTTGGTCGGAAAAGGCTTACAAAAAGACACTTTTCACACAACTTTAGCAAAACTTTTTTCTACACACACGTACACAACATTTAGCAATTTGCTTTCTGTTTCAACGCACAAACACAAAAGACGCACACTTTAACACACCCTTTTCTTTTGAGCAGTGGGGAGGAGGCTTATGAACGGAAACTAGGATCAACGGTAGCCTGCCACAATTGATTCACACTTTTATCACACTTTTCCACCGTTCACACCGTGGAGCGCTGTGGAGCTGTTTCCTTTGTACACCATTCAATCCTTCTCGCCTCGCCAGCGTAACACTACAAACGAACGCACTGCATCACTAGCCCAGCACACCAGCACTCGCATTACATGACATGGGCGTATGGAAAGGAAGGAAAAACACAAACTTTTCACCCAAAACCGAGCAAAACGCTGGACCTAATTTCTAATCGGCCAACCGAAAACTCCCGTATCAATCACACACACGCAGAAGCTAAGCCTGCCGATGGGAAGGGTGGCTGAAGGTGGAGAGAGAGACAGAAGCGGAACAAATAAAACACAACGCCCCGATGCGGTTCGATCATCCGAACGCTCGAAAATACGGTACTGGACTGAAACTTCTGCAGACCTTCACTTTTCCACGCGCACACACAGGGTTGGGATACAGTGGGAAAATGAGCACAAAGCACTCAGAGCGCGGGAACCTTTTTAGAGCGACAGAACGCCCGCGAGAGAGAGAATGGTCGTCATAGGGATGGCAAGGATATGTTTGCCAAAAAGTTAACTTTAAACGGTCCTGTTCTATCAATCTGGATATGGAATGAGTAGGGTTACCGAGTGTTTGTAGCTCAATATTTGTTGATAATACTCTGATATGGTTGAGATGGAATAGTTATTGTTTTATTATTTTTGCTTGATGGGTTTGTTTCATTGATTGGATCTGTTTTCCTATTTTTATTTGTTGCGGTTTTTACCTTTTAGAAAATATGTGTTACCTTATATTGTATATGTTTGTTTATGTTTATGTTCTCGATAAAGTTTTTTTTTCATTGGTATTGTCTTGTTTTTAATTTTTAATTTATTGTTTCGTAAGTTTTATCGTTTTATTTTATGTGAAAATTAAGGCGAGAAATTTAGTATTGTTTAGTTATTATTTTTGTTTCACGTGTTTTATTAATTGTGTCAAGTATTCAACAATTTCTTCATTTGTTGTTTTCTTTGTTTTTTTTTAACAATCTTTTATCTTTTAGATGTTCTTTTTCTATTTTTGTGCCTTATGTGTTCGCTTTACATTTCGTGTGTGGTTATTAAGATGTGTTTTAATCTTTATTTAATTTATCCTTTTCGTTAGATGATTTTATCCATTCTCTAAACGTTTATATTTGTACGCTCATAATAAAAAAAAAAACTGTAAATGAATCAAGAAACCCAGCAGTCTGAACCAAACAGCAACCATTGGTGGTACCAGGGAGGGGTTGAAAACAATAGCCCGTGAGTGTCCCGGGCCCCGTTGCCAAGGAAATCCTCGGCACGCAAGGTGTGCTGCAAGAAGCAGGGTCGACCGCCGTGTGCGCTGAGTGCTCGAGCGTGATTGCAGTGTTGCGTAGCGATTGATAAGAGTCCTTTTTCTCTGGGAGCATGTGGTACTGATGAAAAGGAACAGCAACAGCAATGGCAGCAATAATGACGGTAGTAGTAGTACTACTACTACCACAACCACTCCACAATGACTCGTTGGAGTGTGTGCGTGTGCATCTTTCACGTACCGGCACGTCGCAGTGGAAAAAGGCAAAAAAAGAAGGTTCTACGTTTGCGAGGCGAGGATTCATTCATCTCTCAAAAAATCGTATCCGGAGTGCGTAAAGAGCGCCGAGAGATTGCAGAATTCATGGTTCTGGCTAGGTGTGCTATCTCGTAATGAAATGAGAAGCACACAGCACAAAATACACACAGCACAGGTTGTGTGATGTTAAAGGATGCCACCGTTCACGACTGTGGCTGTGAAAGGAGAATGTGCCCAAACAAAAACCGCGGCAAAGAGGTACGAACGGAAGGAAAAGGCTGCCAGCAGTTCCCCTTCTTTTGCAGCAGCAGGACACGATTTTCCTACCGCGTACTACACTACGAAACCGCCACACCACACACCGAAACAGTTGGAATCATGATTTATGTGCTTCCCTTTTTATTTCCTTCCCCTCACCCAGCTTCGATCTACTGGGGTGGGTTCACTGTTTGTAAGTAGCGTTCCCCTTCGTCCACTTCCATTTACTTGTGCAAACCTGGTGAAGATTTTATTCAACCTCCGTCGTGAAGTGTGCAAGTGAGGGTTGCACAGGGGATAGAGAAAAAAAGGGAATCCAAATTCGTGTGTAGTGCTTGCGTTTGCCATTACCATTGTTAATTACGGGGCAGTCGATGGGATGGGCCGGTAGTGCCAAGGGTAATGCAAGCAAAACATTCAACATTCAACCAGTCATAATAAAGATGATTTGGTTGACATAATTATACAAAAATGGCAGAAATTATTAAAGAGAAGTAATTTAAGGGAATAAATTTGTCAAGCGAAAATAAAAACAATGACAAAAGAATATAAAACTGGGATTTGCCTCTTGGAGAAGGACAAAAACGTTCTTCTGCAATGCAACCGGCATAAAAATGAGCTGAAGCAACGAAATCAGTTTTATGTTTGAATGTTGCGGGGCACCAAACACGTGGAGCGCATGCGCTTCATTTTCCCTTCAGAAACGGAATGTTTTGAATATTTTGATGTTATGAGAAGTAAGAGAATTATTTTCTTTATTCAATAATAAATTGGATTGAAAAACTCTTTTTTGGTAAAGTAAAACACATCTTTATAAAAATTTAATTCATTTCAGAATTGAAAAATCAATTCAAAATTCCGAAATGCGCAATCAACACTAGTGCCATCTGGCGGATAGCAAAATAACTAATTTATAGGCAGTTGGTTCTTGTCTGGGATTTTATAGCAAAAAAGGGATATTTTAAAATGGAAAAATATCCCATTTTACAAAAACCTCATAAAAATCCTATTTTTTGCATTTTTTCTTCATTTCTTATTCTAAACTTTTCTTACCACTAATAGATTTTTGTCATTGACTATTTTTCAACTTTCAGTGTCTACTCACATGCTATCCTGCTCCGTGGCAGTGCTGGCCGTTTTGGCACTGCGCGACCCATCCACCGCCACGCTGTGCCGCAGCTGGGCCCTTTTCTGCTGATCGTCCGCTCCATTCCGCTGCGCCGTCTTCGCGTGCGATTCTGTGGAAGCAAGTGTAAGTAAGCGTAAACAAAAACAAACCAATTCAGCACACTTCTTGTGTTCCACACAGCGAAAAGCGAAACCGTTTGCGCCTCGCCAAATACTGGAACGCTGAACTAAGAAGCAAGGTGGGCAAACGTACGCGAAACAGGAACGCAACAGAACGCCCGCAAAACACACTGCTGCTGACGGCGCAAACTTTTGCGCATTACAATCAACGGAGGGAGTAGGGGCGCTTTGCCACAAAGAGGGAATTTAAATTCGCAAAAAAGGGAATAGTTTTAAATGACAAAAAACGCGATCAAACCTGTATCGACGTGCGGTGATGACTGAGTAGATTTGTAAACGGTTTGTTTGCTGCTGGAGAGGGGCAGTTAGACAGTTAGCTGCTAAACAGTTGATACAGCTGTGACAAAAGTATCGCCTCGTTGAGATGTGTTCTACAGCGTACAGCGTTTAGCAGAACACAGTTTCATACTTGCTGGAGCATTAAAACCATTAAATTGAACGACCTTGGACTTCAATTAAAACGTGGGAAGTGCTGGCTTTATTATACCGATCATTAAAAGCATTCAGTATCTTTTTTAAAATGTCATAAAACATCAGCAGAAAACTCTATACTACGTAGAAACATCAGAACTGTTTGAGAGCCCATCAACGATTAATGCCTCAAATGTCATTCAGATCTTTTCAAACCAAAACCCCTGACTAAGCAAAAAGGAACTCAGCATTAGTTACACCGGCTCCGGGGTGAATATTCGCGCTTTATCTTCCAACACACAAACACACGCGGCATCACAGCATCCGTGATGATCGGTGATTTGCTGGACCAACCGCTGGACCACACTTTTGCACCTCGTTATCGCGACAGGAACGTTATTTATGCACGGTTGAGCCGCGCATTCCATCAACGGTGATAAATTATCGCACACCGAAACACACCGGACGACCGGTCATCTTATCTTGCATGAGAAGTATGCCTGTGTGTGTGCTACAGCTTGTTTTTGCCGATTTTTCTGCCTTCCTTTGCCATCGCCATCGGGCATTGGAGCTCATCTTGCATCTTGAGTTTAAACAGGTTAATTACCCGTGCTAAAGTTCCCTGGCCCCGTTCCAGAGATGGAATCAAATCAAAACAAATGCAAAGCACAGCGCACGCAAGTGTATTGCACTGTGGCCCACTCGGAAAAGCAGCAAACAAATTGGCTATGAACCCCAAAAAAGATCGTTGTTACACGCTTCATTCCAGTACCCGCTGTGATGCCGGTCGAAAGATTGCACTGTAATCTAGTTTCGGAAATCTGTAATCCAACTTCAATTTCCAATGAAAATAGCCCGGTTGCTTTTCCCGGGGCCTTCGTTATCACAAGCACGTGCTTGTGTACGCAGAGCACGTAGCGTCGTTAAATTATCGTACTTTATCGCGTCTTTATGCGCGGCTTTACTTTCGAGGCAACCTCCAAGAAAGACATCTCAATTTGGCATCTTTTTCTAACCACAAACAACCAGAAAAAACGAACGTTTGACCCTCAAGCAGGGGACCGCAAATCTTCAAGTTACACCACTTCATCAGAGACGACCTACCTTGCACTAGCTTCTCCCGCAGCGCCACCAAACTGCTGACGATTCGGGCCCGGTGCGCGTTGTTCCGTATGCCGAGCTTCTTGATGTCCGACTCGCTAAGAAACAGCAGCTCCTCCACACCCTTAAACGAACGGAATTTATCTGTCCGGCAACCAAACCGTACGAGGGTGAAAAGAAAGGGGAGACATTTAATAACTTTACAAATACAGCCGGGTAGGTTTGTCCAAAGCGTTACTTGTCCACTTACCACCGTACTCGGCCAGATCGAGCCGCTGCAACCATTCGCCCAGCTCCATGTGCGGCAGCGAGGTGATAACCAGGGCGGCATGCTTCTTCCGGCGGCTGGCCGTACCGAACTTGTAGCTCCAGGAAATGCCTTCGAAAGCGGAAAGCACACTTTGTGAGCGGAACAGTGACATTTTCGTAACGGTGTTAGTGTTCTTTTGCGCTTTTTTGAGGGGATACGACAAGATTCCGACACTTCCCAATCGAAAGAATTCACCCACTAAACACGGGACACGGTCACGCACAAACACGATAGCGGGCACATGTGCTACAATCGCAACACAATGGGGCAATTGTGTGCCAAGGGAGAGAAAGAGAGAGTGGAGAGCTGTTGCTTAGGCAACCTTTTTGGTGGCTTATTTATCTCTTGTTTATGACTATGCACTTTGTTCTACTATGTTAATACTTCCCAATAGAACGAACACACATTAAGGCACAATGTTTAAATTTATGGCCCAAAATTTTAAATTGTATAAAATTTTCATTCCATCACTATTTCAAACAGGCATTCTTCTAGCTCACATTTTCATAGAGCAACGTATTCTCCAATTGCGTCACTAAACCAATTCAAAAACATTCTTTAACACTTTTCAGACTGATCAATCTCTCGCAACCAATTTGCATACTACTTCTTTTGCATCATATCAACAGCATGACAGGTTTGCAAATTCCACTTCATCCACCGAACACCGATAGCCAATGGTTCACGTCGCGTCTATCACTCCGGCACACCCGCCGTACTCGAATGTCGACTTGCAACTGAAGGAACGCACCGTCTTCGCGCAACGCGCGTTCGCGTATACGCTCAATTAAAAGCGCTCCGCAAAAGCAGGAACACGAAGCTGCTACACACGCATCGCTCAGCTGACTGCGCCCATACCAACAACACGCAGCTGCGCGCGTACAGCACGCGCTCGCACCAGTCCACAACGGTGGTCCTGAAAGTGGCCAGCGAGAAGTGAAGAGGCACCCCTAGCGGTTTGTCTTACGTTTGCAAAACAGCGCGTCGGCACAGTTGCCTTTAATTTGTTGCCTATGCATATTCCTTACGGCAGCGCTTTAAGTGAGAGCTTTTTTCCTCCTGGCTTGTGCGAAAAACGGGCAGAAAGCCCTTGGCCAGCGAGTCGCGCACTGTGTGTGTGTGCGTGGGAATTGACGTTATCAATCAATCGATAGTTTATGCTCACTTTGCTGGACAACATCGAAGAGCGAAGAGCCCAGCCGAAGAGTGTGTGTAGTCGAGGCATTATCGCGGCATATGCAAAAGTGGGCAGTAGTTTCAAATGGGAAAATTTACATATTTTACATATTTCTCGCCGGTACTCATTAGGCTGGCCGGAATCGGTGTGCCGGGTAGGACGGCTTTTTGGGTCGGCTCACATCTTAAAGCATACGGTAGATTTACATATTCGATTAAAATAAGGTTTTTTTTTCAGTGCGGCTTTCCAAAAAACAATATAAATTGTGTAGCATTATAAAAAAAATATTATTTTTATATAAATATGTTTAATAAGAAGTGGGCGATTTGATAAAGTTCCCTATCGCACGCATCCCCTACCGCTCTTTATTGCTTTTTAACAGCTTAATACCGCAGCGACTCGGTGGTCTAATCGATTACTACAAGCTCCTAACTGACCGGACGTGTTTCAATTCCCATTTGGATCCGAGCTTCTGTATCGCAAGAATCAGATCATATGTTGTATGTTGTCCACATAATGTTAAATAGAGCTTTTTGTAGTAAAGCCTCATACAAAGACAACTAATTACCAAAAGACGTTTACAAAGAAACTGCATAAAACACACAGTTGCACAAAAAATGCCTTTCAAAGTTGGTTCAAAAATTTGGACAGACAAACATAAATTTCCCTCCGTGTCAATTTCGTTAACAATTTCCGTTGCGACACGCGGAGAAGGGGGACGCGCTCAATAAACCTTGCAAATGGATTATGCCTTCTCTTCTTCAACCAGTGCCGCATACATTCGTACATCCTGAGAGATAAACATTCGGGCATATATAACCGTTAATGCTTCAGCAAGCCCGTGCTGCTGCACAAAGTAGCATTGGGGTATGCATTCCCAACCGAAACGGGGGGCACACAAAATTAAAAGGCAAATTATGATATGGCCGCGTCAATATGCAGCCAGCCCTCCCAATATGGCTAAACGGATGGAGAAGAAGGACGTTGGTTTCATTGCGTGTCTCTCACCATCTTTTCATCGTGTTCAAAAAGCTCGCCCCGTCAGCTTATTGATGCGAATGAAAGGGGCAAAAGGAAATGCACCTCAAAAAACTGCAGGACAATGAGCAGAACAACATTGTACAGATACGTCCCAAATGGGTCGCAAATAACAAAGAAGAAAGAGAGAGAGAGAGAGAGAGAGAGAGAGAGAGAGAGAGAGGGAGGGAGAAGGGGAATGTGTTTGTAAAAAAAGCTTTTCATCCAGTCGCTGCCCCGGTGCATCGAGTGGGCGAAACGATGAATGAATTGGAATTGAATGGGGTAAGCGTGTTGTAGTGTTCCAACCTGTCCTTTTGCTGTCCGAGGCTACACCGAAACATAAAGCCGATGACGTGGGGGAGGGGTGGAGGGGGGGGTGCTTACAAACTCGTTCCGATGTAATTCCCACTGTGTCAATATTGTTTGGAAATGAATGATTTGTGGAAGGAAACCCCCTTGGGAGAAACTACAGCGGGAAGCTCCACAGGGAGCAGCAGCAAAGCCGTTTGTGGGAATGTTTTGTTCAATGATACAGGATTTATGCCACAATTTTGTAGCGCACCTCTTATCAGTGCGTGCCGTTGATAAGAGGACGATAAAGCATATGTTCCAACTATCGCCCAACTACCTGTTATCGCGCTACTTGGAGCTAGGATGTTGGTTTGCAAGCTACCAGATAGCACGATAATCATGGCTCACTGGCTAATCGATAGACCTTGATTTGATACTGAATACGAAGCTCGTTTGTGCCCGATAATGCGTGATGGCAGTGATAAACCGATATCACGTAGAAATGATAAAAGAACTGTGCCAACTGTGGATTAGCCAACGGTTTTTTGAGGCTCTAAGCAGACTAAGAATAAAAACTATGCAGAGAATGGAATGTAGGTCAGAAGCAATTGCATAACTTTAGGCGCTTTTTAGTATTGCTTATATTTCATGCTTATTTTACCTTTTTTTTGTATTTTCTTCCAAAACTTCACAATTTCAAAAATAATTGGTGACTTTCAAGATGAACAATTTATGCTACAAAATCATCTAAAAACAATAAAACCACAAAAGTAAATCGATTGAGCTTGAATGCGTTGGGATTCGTTGAAGTTTAATTGCACTTGTTTCGTTTCTTAACGTTCTTCTCATTTTTTTTGCACTCCAATCCAATCAATACCCACTCCACACTCACCAACTGCAGGCATACTAAAAGGTTGCAAACCGGTCATTTTATTAGTGCGAGGCTCGTAATTGAAATTAAAATGTACGTTAAACATACGCGTTGCTATAAAACGGTGCGCGCTTTTGCACTTCATTGATGGTTGGCGCAGTGGTTGCGGAACGCAAACAAGCGTAAATTAATAAAACGCACACACAAACACACACTCTTTCTCTCTACCGCGTAAATTATGTATTCATCGCCCAAACCGGGGCCAGAATAGCAAGAACGCGCATTTCGTTCTTTACTAACCACATAAAACATGCTCAACACACACAACTAACCCGCTTTCTCTTCTGCACCGTTTGCGGGATCAGTGCATCGCGTGAAAAACAAAACAAAAAAAAGGCAGCAAGTGCTCCTTTTCTCTATGCTTTCGCTTTCGATAATAAAATGCGTATCGTCCAGTATACGGCACACTTGCAAACCCAACGCGTGGCCAACGAAGAACGTGTCGGCACAACGGCACAAATGGGCCATTGGCACCGGCACCAGCGCTCTCGGTGTGGAGCACGATCGATTAATTATTTAAATCATTCAATTGCCCCTTTTTTTCTCTGTTTTCTTGTAGCCTCATATGCCCGCAACAGCATGCATGCACGCAGTTCTTCATTGCACCATGGCATCCAGAAAGCGGTTGTGTGTGTGTGTGTGTGTGTGGGTAGTTGCAGTAGTTATTCTTGTACGGGATTGGTCAGTGCTCGGTGCGAAATATGGGCCTGGCTGGCTGGCGACCCGGCTACACTCGATGGCCTGTCAATGATCGCGAGCGTGTGCACATTCCTGGCGTTTGCATACATTCCTTCAGCAAGGACTGCAAATCTGTGCATTGGGGTCTGATGGTGCCTGGTGCACTTTCAGTTTTTATTATGTATCAATTGCACGGACACACGTTGCATTATTGTGACAGTTTGGCAGTGCAAAATATGGAATTTTATAAAAAATCAAAACAAAAAAGCGCAACAATATCCCTGCTATGCATAAGCATATACAATTCTGCATTCCTTATTTATGCGGGCGCACATTCTAAAGGAGGGCTTTTTAATTAAATCTCGAGCCCGATTAAAATGCAACACCCCCGTCGCGACAGTTCGTACATTCGCGAGTTTGTTTGTGTGCAGAAGCAATATTTTATGTGCTTTAACATCATTGCTCCTAATGAAGCGCAGTTTAATCTAAACTTGTTGTACACTTCATATTAAACCCTTGTGTGACAATGACAGTTGAACGAGTTATCACACAAAAGATGCCTTTTATTGGCTTTCATTATCAATTAAATTGATTTATTTTTTTTTATTGTCACTCTAAAATGTTGCTCGAATTGGTAAAAAAATCGTATTATTCTATTTTATCTTCAAGGGTTAACATACACTTCCCTCCTATCGTCGATGAGCAAAATCCACTCTCAACATCTCTAACATCGTGTTGTTTGATATCGCGTTCTTGTTTTGCTTTAATCTCTCTCCCTGTCTCTCCTTTATCTCTACTTCGTTTACATGCTTCTTATAGAATGTTATCCACCCCTTTCGATGCTCTCTCATTCTCTCTCTCTCTCTCTCGCTTCCTTCTCTATTCTATTTCCCCGCATACACACATAAAACCACTTGGTGGAATAGCTAAACGAAACTGATTATGAACGTTCCCCTGTACGGCAATCAGCCGGGTAATTAAGATAAATGGAGCCGATATGCTGCACCAGAACCCACCGATGATGATGATGATGGTGATACCTTCCCCCTTCGCATACGATTGCTTGCCTGAAATCGGTGTGAAATCAGACTAGACTAGAAGTCGTTAAAACTGAGCTTCAGCTACCAATATTATAAAAAAACGGGGTAGATATGTGTTTCACATGCACGTATTTTGCATACAGATACAAGAAGTTGCAATATGGAGGGGAAAAAAAAAACCCCCCCCCCCCCACCCCGAAACACGCAAACACTGGAAACGAACTAGTACCATTGAACTAGTTTGGCAAGTTTTGTGGAGATAATTTCACTAACCATACAGTTGGTGGAGGTGGTTCAGAAAACTAATTAACGCCAACCCGCCGGTGAAGTGTGACTGTTTGGCTACGAATGCGTGTATATATCCGATTTGAGGCACTAAGAACCGCGACCCTGTACCACGGGAAAAAGAACTTACTCTGCGAGCGTCGTTTATCCAGTTTGCTGGTGGTTTTACCCATCTTTGTACGTCTCCTTTTAGCCTTATTAATGTACACCGCCGTAATCAAATCAAAGCCATGTCCCGCAAGATGATCCACTTAGCATGGGCGACCGTTGAGCGTGACGACCTGAGGGCTCGTGAGGCGCTGGTTCTTGTCTTGTTCTGCAAACAAAAATGAAGAAAAATGTTCCATGAAATTGGCAGCACCACTGCCCTTAAACTAATATCCTTTCCAGTTCCGTACTGGTGCAAAGCGTACATCTCATTTGTTTCATCCCACCGGCAAGTGCTAAGCGGATTACTTCCTTGAGCTTCCGGAGCACTCGGAGCGTCCGAAGTTATCACCTTCTAGCACATCTTAAAGCATCAAAGATGGAACGATGATGATGATGATGATCAGGTCAGAAAGCACGTTGCCAAAACAGAACAGAAAAAACCGGTACCGGGACCGGGGTTTTGCTTCCAACCAATCCAAATCACCTGTTTATCTTCATTCCCGGGTTGATGAGACCGCCTGGATTGACTGGATTTGTTTCATCTAATGTGCAGCGTTTGTGCTTTTGTGGCTGCGTTTCTGAATATTTAATGAACCTCTCCCGAACAAATGATGTCACGAACTGGTTCCTGTGTGGTGGTAGGAGTGCAGAACTGAACAAACAGTTCCTCTCCGGGGTGCTAATCTCAAAACCTTTCCGATGCTTGTCCACAACATCTTGGGACGAATCGCCTCAACTTTACGCACATTAAGTAATCATGAACGATGTGCTGCGTTTGTTCAATGGCGTTGTGTCTTTGGGGGGGGGGGGGGGGGTGGGAAAGGGGTAAGGTTGCTGAATTCGGAATGCTTTTTTGGGGGAGCGAAGATGGTGGAATAGTTGTGTGGGTTGTATCTACTATCGGATTAGAGCTTGCTTGCGTTAGCAGGTACTTCCTTGTATGGACGCAGCTTGTTAGCTTGTGGCTTTAGTTCGTTAAGCTATTCTCTTTGAGGTCTGCATATGGTTGATCTGAGCGAGGAAAAGTTTGAAGCGGGTGTGAATTATTCAAGTTTTCTTCTTTTTGGCATCCAAATGTATGTCTTTTTTCTAGAAATTGAGCTAAAATTGATTTTTTTTATATATCAAATACTCCACTGTTTTAATTTTGTTTTAATGTCTTTCCTTTAAATCCTTCAGCTAATTAAAAACCTCATAACAGTCTCACTCTGACACCTCAGCAACACTCACGATCACGCATGTCCTGGACCGGACCGTCACATACACACAACGTCCATTGTTTCTGCTACTAATGACGGCATACCAAAGCACTCACACACTTACCAATTCACTTCGATTCGAATCGAACCAATCGTGCGCCAATCGTGTGTCTGGGATCAGTTTGTGTGCCCCAACCGCTCGTGTCGATCTGTTTCGAATGCCTCCTTTGCAAACGGCACGGGAATGTGTTGCCGCTCTAGCCACAACAGACAAGCTGCATTTGAACGCACCACCCTGCTCCTGGACTGCAGTTTAATGCAAATTTAATGACCTCCACCAACGGCTCTCAAACACTGCAATTGAAACTGAACGGCGCGTGATCGTTTACGAGCGCCCTGGACTGTGTGGCGTGTGTATGGCCAGAGAAATCTTCAATTGTTTACCATTCCACGTACGTAATGTTAAGATGCTGAGATGAATTTCTAACGAAAAAGCAAAACACATCGCTTGGGTTCACTGTACACTTTAAGAACACGCACTTGAATGCAGCTTATGTAGCAAGAGGCACTTCTTCACAAGCGAAACTGATTCATTGGATCTTCTCATCTAGTCGGCCATCTAGAGACAATCTCATCTAGTTGGCCACGACAGTAAGACCCCTTTGCAGTATTTGCCGATGTATATCTGCACAAATCACATGATGGACAGAATTGCCACTGCTTCGCCAATACTGTCCCCAGTAGCATTGCGTGCTTATCACTGCTTATCGGACACTGAACATCTTGGAGGGACCTTCACAACCTTCCAGTTTCACCAGCACCGCTTGGGACGCTTGAGCAACACACTGCTTCAAAGCCAATGCACCGACGCACTACGCAGAACACCAAGAACACTTCACACATTCTTATCAAGCTTCTGCGCAAAACATTTGTAATGTATTGTGAAACAGCATTTTATGGCATCCGAAAAAACACAAACTCTGGGCACGGAAATGTATCAAACAACAAGCTACCGCTACTACCGCTTTCGAGTGTACACGGTTGGGCACAGAATGATGCGGCAGTGCAGTTTGGTGCGTTACCTGTCACGACGACCTCACATGCACGCGGCGATGACAGCTGTGGTGCGCGTGTGGCTCATTGACGCGTCCGAACCGGTACTGCGTTCTGGGTGGCGATCGTGGGGAACGCCTAAGTCGCTGGGAGTGTGCGCACAAGTCTCACCCTCCCGACAGCCGGTGACGTCATGAACTTATCGTGAGGGTGTGCTGAAATCGTGCTGGGGTAGCACGTTGATGTTTGAGCTCGGTTAGAGTGGCTGAGCTTAGGATGGGTTTGATTTTTATTATTTTTTTTTGTTAAATTTGATTAAATTAAAATTATTATTACTATTATTATTACTATTACTATGTTATTATTTGATTGAAATTCACAAAGACTTTCTACGACATTTGTAACGCAAACTACACAAAAATTGATATAATTGCCATAAAATATGCAATCTTTGGAGTAACATGTACTAATACTTCCTTACACTTTTCAATCCATTCACGTGCCAGTAAAAACCGCCCATTGTGTTGGACCAACAACACCCGCAATGGGCAAACTTACCTCTTCTGACCAACACCCTTCAAACCTTCCGCACTTGCTTATCATCAACCCTTAGCACACCTTCGACCACCACGCTGCACCACGCAGCCACAACGCGCAACGGTGTCACTTTCTTTTGACTCGTATTACCCTCCACCCTGCGCAGCCTTCAGCGCTTGCGCTTAGGAATGCAAATATTTGAACCATCGCGTACCGCGTATGCGCAAAGCTCGCTTTAGTGCGCGGGAGATTGCGTTCTTCGGCAATCGGCAGCAGTTGTTGAGCTGCTTTTTTGGAATGTTTTAAAACCTGTCGCGCGCCAGTAAGAACACGAAACACGAGGCAGTTCGGGTTTAATCTTACGGGAAGTGAAGGAATGTAAAGAATGTGCTGCGTTGGGTACGAAGAATTTGAGGATTTTTTTTGTAGTTTGAGTGTCAGTGGAAGCACCTTACATGATTGCTGGTACGATAACGTGACGTTTATCAGTGACATAGTTTGTCATCAATCAGTGATAACTACAGATCATCTTTCTGTAGAAGGTTTATCACATTCTCGTCTATAAAAAGACATCAAAGACACAATTTTGAATTCCTTGTGTTATCTTTCGTCATTTTAAATATTTATTATCCGATCTATATACTCTACCGACAGCAACACACAAAAAAAACGTTCCTTCTCTAAACAATACTCAATAGCACTCACATGGCCTGTCATTTTGTCTACTTTCAGTCACATTTGGAATATCTACACTACATAACCTTAATATGGTATACTTTTTTCAGTACAGAGCACTTGAGTGTTTCCTCTATGGCTGACTATGGTCTTTTTCTCCCGTGTACGGTATATCTTCGTTTTATGACACAGTATGTTACAAGGCTACACGGTTAACCAAGCTCCAAGCTTGCTATATACAACAACAATACCTCAGTAAGCCTCAAAGCTAACAGCTCCGTTACAAAGCGTACACATATACGCACCAACTCACAAGCACACTTTACGCGTACTTCAGTTTGTTTGCATTTACATCCGGAAAGAAGGTCCCGGCCGTTTTGACCAGCGATACGGAATCGCGCGACTGTTGTGTGGCTGAGGGTCCAACACCTCCCATGCGAGCTGATGACGAAGAACCTTCCGGTGGTGGTTCCGGGCCGGGAAAAGCGCCCTGACTACGGTAATCCAACAATGCTGGCTGACCGGTGTGAAGTGCTGGCGGAAACGCGAGCAAAGGTTTCTCCAGCGCGGCACGATCACCGCGACATTCGTGGTTCTTGATGTCCGCGAACGTTTCGAACAGCTTCTGGCAGACGACGCACTTTAGGTGATTGCGAGACTAAGGAGAGGAGATACAAGAAGCGATGATTAGAGAGATTCAGTACCCAACCAAAGACCCATACAAACCTTCTCCGGTGGGTTTAGTTCAGCGTTCTGCATCGTGGAAGGTTCCTGGTTAACCTCCCGCATATGACGCTCCAGCAGTTGGGAAAAGTTGCCAAAGATTGATGCCGAATCTAGCCCGCTCAGATGCGCCGCTCCCAAGAAGCTGGATCCACCTGCTCCGACATACGGTTGAGGATGAGTTTTAGTAGCAATTCCACCGGCAGAAGAACCAGTCCGACCCGTCTCCAGCACTCCATTGCGTTCCGTCTCGGCAACCGTCGTACCAGGCACACCGTGAGCCTGTGCTTCCGCTGGAACCGTAGCTCTGGTATCACTCTTTTCCAGCTTGAAGCTAGTGAAGATGGCTTGCGGCGAGTCTTGTACCTATACGCAGCGGTCCGTTGACAGGTGTTTGGAAGAAGGCATGCACGACGAAGCACGAAAGTTCGGTTGTATTATTTCTGGCACACAGTACGGACCCACAGGAAAGTGATCACAGTGATGACTGTTTGCGGGGATTTAATTGATTCTTTAGAAGGTGATCCTCCAGTAGGATCTGATGAAAGGATTCGTGTACTAACAGATGATGATGATGATGATCGAGTGGTTAGCAAATACACAGATGTTCTACGCTTGGGGTTAATGAAGAGACAAGATAGGTTGCCTTTCCTGTACAGTACGTTACACATCCAGTGAAAGAAGAAATAGAGAGAGAGAGAGAAAGAGAGAGACAGAGTGGGAAAACATGTGAAAACACAGTGAATGTAACAAAATGTACATGAGCTGCTCTAGACCGGTAGAACCTGCTTCCCCCAACTGACTTCATGCGACATGAAACTCACGTTATTGTACACCTCCATGACGTGGTTCTTCCGGGGACGTCCACGCTTACGATTGAATAGCGTTTTGCTCGAGCTGAACTGCAGGAAATTGGCCGTCTCTAGCAGCGCACGATCACGATCTGCCGCACCGCCTACTATCGTATCGATCGAGCTGGATGGCTTCCCGTTCGTTGTGGTTGCCGAGGTTTGCGGTGGCACAGAGTCATCCTTTTTGAGCAACCGATAGTCAACGGTAGGATTGGACAGAAGTTTCGAACGTGGCGGTGTGCTGCTAAGTGCTTCCCTCTTCAGGTACATCGGAACTTCCGCCGGTGATTCTACGTGATCTGCCGCTTCCTGAGGCTTGTATTTCCGTTTCGCTGGCGGTGGCTTATCATGTCCACTGCTTTGGGCAGCAGTTGGTAGCTGACTGTTGGCGAAATCCACCACTGGTACACCCATAACACCGCCGTAAATTTGATGCAGGTAAGCCTCTTCAATGTTGCCCATCATCGAAAGATTTCGTAGCATTTCTACGTTTTCTGACGCGAAGATCTGCTCGTAGCTCATTTGCTGTAGCATCTGCAATCGCATCTGATACATCATCTGAAGTGGTAACGTACGGAACGTAATCTCAGCCATCACCGAGAGCAAATCCAGAAAAGGGTTTTTAACCACTGCTTCCTGACATCTCCCCGCAGGTTCCGGTGATAACCGTGCTGTCACTTCTTCCCTTGCTGGTGATCGCACTTCCGGCACTTCCGTCGATGACTGCTCTCCACCCGATCTGGCACCATCGTCCGCTTTGCTTTGGTTAAACTTGGAAAGCAGATTGCGTGCCATCTGATACCGCCTGTAGTCCACCTCCGTGTCCATACGCTCGTGCTTGCGCTTGTGACTGAGCAGCTGCCCGCTCGAATGCAGCACGTAGTGGCAGTTTTCGTGCATACAGTGAATGTGATTGCACACGCGCGAAAACCGACAGTCCTTGTAGGTACAGTCCTCCGTTTTAAGGAACTTTTTGTAACCATCCTTGAGCAGCATCTCATCCTTCAGGTGGTACGTTTTGTGTTTTTCTGTGGAAAGATGACAGGAAGATATTAGCATTGGTAATATCTACTTTGAACGTATGTTGTCTCTCAAATCCTACCCATATCGGCTTTGTTTTTGAAGGTATATTTGCAGTTCTCCCGCCGGCAGTGGAAATGGGTCGTCCGCTGCGTACGGAACGCACAGTAGTCTGTGTTGCAGTCTTCCGTCGCCCGAAACCGTTGGAACCTAGGATCGAAACAATAAATAAAGCCATAAAAATCGCTCCATAACATCTTCCAAAAAACCCTAAAACCCTCACCCATTCTTCACGATCGCCTCGTGCTTCCGGTGGTAGTTGGCATGCATCTGGACGTCGCTCGTGCTAATGTACACCTTATCACAGTTCTCGTGCACGCAGTGGTAGTGCGTGTGCTTGTGGTTATGCTGGCACGCCCCATACTGTATACTACAGTCGTCCGACGACGAGAAGCGGTAGAACCCGTACTTGAGCGATTCCTTTCTCTTCTTGTGCCACTTTAGATGGCGTATGATCTCGTACTTCTTGTACAGCACCTTCCCCCGGCAGAACGTGTCGTGGCAGTGGAAGTGTTCGTGCAGGTTCTCGTACTGACACTTGTCGTGTTTGCACTCGTAACCGGAAGCGTATCGTTGAATGAGCCCATAATTATCTGCGGAGAGAGAGAGAGAGAGAGAGAGAGAGAGAGAGAGAGAGAGAGAGAAGTAAAAATAAAGCAATCAATGAAGGTGGTTGTACAAGCGTTTGAAATAGTTTGTTGCTAAAACGCCTAAATGTATGCAATGCGATCAACGCTGTGGATGATATACCGAGTGGTGGAGTGTACCAGTAGCAGATCGTTATGAAATGTCATTTTATTGAAATTGTTGTAATTATATATTTTAATCAAAAATGATAGAATATTTCAATAATGTGTTTTTATAGATAAATATATAAATATATAAATAAATAACTTGAAGTTAATTTCATTATCCATTTTAGTAGGTTCATGTTTTGATTTCATCTTAATTTGTTCATTTTTAAAACCGCTTGACATGTGTTCTTGCTGGGATCGTTGACAATCAATGCCACGAGAATCAAAAGCTTTAACAAATTTTGATATTTATTCTCTATATGGTGCACAACAGCTCAACCCGACCCTAGATCTCGATCCCCCACACAACAATTGAACGAAATGATGAATGGAATGGACCCGTCCAATCGACCGTAAGCCTAATAAGCTAAAGATTAGCCATCCCAAAACCCGACAACCATGTCCACAACCCAACTGCCGCGTTACAGTCAAATAGAAACAAGAGCGAAATTTAAATTGATTACCGACGCCAACCCGCAAGTCTGATTCATGAAGTGATCTACTTCACACATTTAATCAACTGCCTGCCCCGCTTCATGTCGCGTGGTGGCACTTACTAAGCACATTTCTTATCATCAGTCCTCTAGCCGACCGAAGTGCCGACCAACCTTGCACCCACCAGTATGGCCTTTTTTGCACGCAACCAGCTCCCCTTCTTCCCATCCCCGTCCTTAACACCTACTAACACCCGACAATACCCGCAAGCAATCAGCATATCAGAATCTTGACATTACTTCCGCTCGAAGCTCGAAAAACCGATCAACTAACAACCTCAGACCTCAAGTTCAACACACACACACACACACATATACCCGAATAATGTGCGCCATACGAAAAAAATACTAACCCCCTGCTCAGGATTAAACCACCGCAGCGGCGCGGTTTGCCGCGCCATTTGAGCCGATTACGCTTGTTAATATTCCGAGCCGCGCGGTATTTCGGTATGCCCGGTTATGATTGGTACAGTTCGTTGTTTTATTCTCTCTCTCTCTCTTTCTTCACCTCCGATCTTCGATTCGATTTCCACAAGTTCACATATTTCGATTGTCTGTTTTGTTTTATTGACGTTTGTGTGTTGCATTTGCTCTCACTTGCTGTGTGTGTGTGTTTTTTTTCTCTTCTCATTTTTAGTTTAATCATCATCTCGCACAAACCAATTGTGGCTCCCCCGCTACCCCACTAACAGGCAGCGCGGTAGGCGCACGTGGTGTGAGCCACAGTTTAGCCAACTCATGCTCCGAGACCTGTCCGTGAAGGACGTAAAGGCACCAACAGAATAACTTGCGTGCATGTGTGTGTGAGAGAGAGAGGGGAAAAAGAGTAAAAATCTGTAATAAAAACACTAAACACAAGCTCAACCAAAATCCGAACACTCTAAATAACGTTTTACGAAAAGGAATGGTACAACAAAAAAAAACAAGAAACAATGCTACATTAACCATGATCTTGACTATCGGCCCGGGGGATGTATAGCATGGGTTTGGTGGGATAGGAACGACAAAACGGGGGAGAGATGAAGGTGGTCAAGTGATCGAAAAGAGAAAAACTAAATTTCGTCCGAAAACCAGTATTTTGATGAATACGTGAGGCGAAATCAATGCTAATGGTATGTCAGAATTTCGTCAGAGATGTGGTAAAAAAAAAACTCCTCGCAACAAAATCCTGCTCGGCAAAAACCACCTTCCATACCAGTTTGCTCGCCATTTCATTTTGGATTTATTTTAATTCATCTGAAATGTCGGGACGCTCTACGAAGCCAGGCTGTTGGTCGCTCTAGCAGCAGCCAACGCGATCCTCCAGGAGCTTTCATAATCCTCACAAAACCGAACACCAAGTTCCACATCTCACAGTGTGTGTGTATGTGTGTGTGTGTGTGTGTGTGTGTGTTTTCTCGGTACTTTTGGGTGATTTCTGGTTGCTCTATCATCTAACTCTTTGCACCTTATTCCCTCCTTTCCCATCTGCGGGCCGATCATGTATTAATTTATATGAATTTTTCTGTTACCTTCCCCTGGGTGGGGTTGGCGCGCGCGGGTTCTGAATGTTTGAACGACCGAAAAGTGTGCCGAAATGGTGAAGCATTCCGTTGAGGGGAGCACTTTTTTTTCGGCGGCATTTTGCTGTACCAGTTCGTGCTGTCAATCCTGTCTTTGATGGGGCATGGCAAGTCAAAGCCGAGAAGGATATGGAAACGGTCCGAATCAATGAACCGGCGAATGTGCGAAACACGCGGGCCTAACATATTATTGGCCGCAGAAAGAACGCAAAAGCACCCCAAAGCACTAGGTAGCAAGGAGTTTGAAGCACTGCACCATCGCCGTTACGGGTTAGACTGATTGGAGAGCAAGGATAAAGGACTGTCTTTTTAATTTAATCAGCACGGCCCCATGTTCATACATGGGCATCGTCATTGGAACAGGTGGAACTTATTCAAGGATGAGAGCAAATGAAAAATAGATTTATGAAGCGCTAAGCTAATCATGTTTGCTTTCCCAATTGACATTTTCGAGCACGAATAATCGGGAATTTGAGCAAATTCCCTCAAACTGGAGCCTTAAACTTCCCTGAAACTGCACCAGTTTAAGGGAGATAAGAAAAAGTCCTTTAAAATCAACTGTGATGCGGCTTTTTCGTTACTTTCCTCTAGATTCGCTCGGAAATGATGTTTCCTATCGCTATGGTTGATCATGTTCCTATTTTAAACTTAAATAATACCGATTTTTTATAGAATAGCTTCACACAAAATTAGCTTTTGTTTTTCATGAAAAAACAGTAACTAGGAATGTAAAATGAGCACGACGACATCGTCCCTCGATAGACATCGTCCCTTCTTTTTTCGTCAAATATTGAAGCAAATCAATCTAAAACTAAATGAACGCCACCATCATCCGACAGAATAAGGTCACACACAGGCACAAACGAAAATTTGACGCGTTTATCATGGTTTATCATGCACAAATCCACAATTTTGGTATTTCGAGAACCATTCGATCAGATTATGGTTACAAATTTAGAACAAATGTCACTTGTGTTGGTATGGGAAAACAATTTCGAGCAAATGCCACTTGGGCTATGTGTTCACTCCAAAAACCCATTGCAATTACGATACGAATTTTGTTGTAAAATTCGCTCTAACAATCTACTGCTAGCATAGGAATAGTGTTTCACCTTTCAACAACCGGCGCAAGAGGTCAACCTCGGCCGCAGCATAATTATTCGCTTTTCGCGAACCTCACCATCCATCGATAAGCATCGGGAAGGCACGGGGAACCGCAAGTGCGAACCGCAACCAAACGGAGCCAACAAAATAACACAGATTAGACCAGTACCAATGCCATATTTGGCACACTCGCTCGATATTCAAAACCCGGGGGAGAGCTTCCCTCCAAAATTATACTGCCGTTTATTTCATTTTTTTTTCGCTCTTCTTGTAGCTCATCTTGCGCTTCTGCTGGGAAGGAAAAGATGCTTGGTCTTTTTTTTTGATGATAAATTATGTGTTTAGAAATATGCCAATGGTAACGAGGTAGCTTGAGGATCATCGCCGTACGCAATCCTGATCATTTCTCTGTTGGCCACCGGGTTTTGGAGGGGTATGGGGTTTTTTTTTTTTTTTGAGAAATGTGTAAGCAAAAGGCTCTAGTTGGACGTTCGGACGGTACGCTTTATCATCATTTTGGTCTCCTTTTTTTGGCTACCCCGATTTATAACAATAAGCTTTAGTTGTTATTGTTCTCGGCAATTGGGGGCGAAGACTTCAAGGGATTATTCCAAGGTTGGTGAGGAGAGGAGTGTCTATTTTTGAGTGTCTTTATAAGCAGCAATTGCTGTTTTATCTTATAAAATAACAACATGAGTTCTTACATTGGCAAATTCAATTCTTCAATCTTCTCATTTGCTACTAACTATACGGTAATAAGTTGTTGCTCTATAGAAAATAACGCTCCATCCATCTAATTTGTACCCAAAAACATACCCTCAAACTCAAATAGAAAGCCGAAAGCATTGCCTTCGACAAAAGCAATAAATCCTCGGGATGAAAAAACACGCGTCATCACTCTATTAAATCCAAGCTCAATTGACCTCATCATCGTGCCTTTATTCTACCCCTATACTTTCTCACCTTTTATCCACATTCATTCGGTAGAACACTCTTACAAACCGACACGCTCCAACCGAACCGAAGGGGGCGAATCGTCATCGTCGTCCCGATCGACACACTTGGGCACTTAGTGCTATGCTCTGGCTCTTGATTTGAATTTTAGGTGAAATGTAACGTTTTTTTTTGTCTTCTTCTTCTTTGTTGCTACCTTTAATCTAATATTCCGTAAAAGCAAAGACGATGATCGCAACAACAACAACAAAACACAAACGATCGATATACCCTGCCTTTTAAAAGGAACGATGTCCAGCGAGCCACAAAAGGCAAAGGGTTTTCGGTAGAAGAATTAACAACAACAAAAAAACAGTGCGTATGACGATTGAGGTTGGAAAAATTTGAAGAGAAAGATGAAAAAAACAAAAACTACTACTACTACTAACACCGGTCAGCTAAAACGCTGGTGAGTAGAAGAATTCCACCTTCCATCACACCACGAACGCAAAGCATTCGTTCGCTGTGTGTGTTTCTTAACATCAATCAATTCATTGTTTTCATACGATTCTTTATTATCTTCGTCCAACCCGGGATCGCAAGCGGAGTTCCCGGGCTTCCGCTCTCTTTTTTTTTTGGGTGAATTTGAAAGAAGATTCTTAAGCGTTAAAGTCACAAACACTGTCCTCTCGCTCAATGATGCTTCGTTAATGTTTTGTGTGCTGGTCGCACAAGCATGTTCCATTTTATTTGAATGGATTGTTACAGGAAAATGGAATAATGGAGGAATTAAGAGACATTGAAACCCTTTCAAGCATATTTAGAGAATTATTGCTGTGTTTAAAGGCTATTAGTAATATCACACAACAGAGAAAGAAGATTCCAACTTGAATAATTCATCGAACATGCACTTCAAATAGAACCCAATACTTGTTCCGTAATTGTAACTAATATGAATTCTTTGAAACCTGCAACTATTTTCTCGCTAACTTCATTTTCCTACTCTTAACTCCGAGTATTCAAATGAATTCGCTCTCCTTATTCTTTCTTTTAATCTTGAAGAACATTTATCATGCTACTTCTTGCCCGCTTCTGCCTTTTTGCTGACTGACAACCAATCTATAACTCAATATCGATTAAAAAACACCACACACACACACACATACACACACCACACGCAAATCAAGAAGGAAGTAAAATAAACTCAACTCAACATCGAAACTCAGCAGGAGCAGCAGCAGCAACACCCGATCACCTATCTCAATCATTTGCGTCCGCGCAAGGTGACCGATTTAAATATCTCAAAATAGATCGGACCGAACTTGGGCCGTGCTGAAACTGGACAATGAGTTGGTACAGAAATGATAGACGATCCCGAGGAGTATAGTGAAGGCAACCCTACCCGAAAAGCCCCACCGGTCTACCAAATCTACTTCACCCCCCAAAAAAAACCTGCCCCAAAACAACTCGCGCTGGAAAGAGTCCAAAGCCGAAAGATTAGACGCGAACAAAACGCGTCACGAACAAAAAATTAAGAACAATAATACAGCAACACAAAAAATGAATGTTGAACGCAACAATAACAAAAAAAAAACACGACAAATGATACCGCAAAGAGTATGTAAAAAAATCACATACCCCGCCATAGCAAACTGTTTCGAAAACGTAACAAGTTTGCTTGTTACGCAAACGTAACAAGGAAAAGCCGGACGGAACGGAAGAGGATAGTCAAAGTCTGCTGGGCTGGAATTGAGAGATGATAATCTCTGAAAACGCAACACCCCAACTACTGGAGCCGGGGGCCGAAACATTAGCCATAAAAAAAAAGAAAGAAAGAAAGAAAAGATAGATCTCTGTAGTTGTTACTTTAGGCACGCGTGCACACGCGCTGTACCCGCGCGGTTTGCTGTATTATTACAATTACTTTGCTGTTAATGCGCTTTGCGCCTTGCCTTGCCATTCTTCGGACAGAACTCACTCCGGCTCACTCATTGATCTTGATCGATCGAACGAACGGAAAGTAACTTGTGCTTTGAAGTTTGAAATCAGTGTTTTTCTATCATTTTCAATATTGATTGAGAGAAATTTGCCGTTTTTTTTCTCTCTTTCTCGCTGTCGAATTTGTCGAAAATTGGTGCAACATTGGTGTTGGAAATAAACTCTTTCGCGCTTGAGCTTAAGATCCTTTGAGGCTGACGCCAAATCACAAAAAACCATTGAATCGAAGGAAAAACGTAGCAAGCGGGGCATTTAAAAGGCAGGAAAAGCTCACAAAACAAGACAACAAGGAAACCACCCCTCCACAAAAAAAAACATCTAACGGACTCAGAAAATCATAAGTAGTAGGCTTGGTGGTTGCTCCACTCTCTTAAAAGCCATCAATCGAGCTAAAGCATTATCCCCCTTCCCCTCCCCCTAACTTCTTTGAATCCCCTCCGCCGCGTGACGTCAACAAACGCGTGTATGAAATTATTTACCGAAATTATTATATTTCTCCACGGTTCTTCTGATTGATTTATCGAACGCATTAAACTAGTTCAAATTGATTTCGGGTTTGGGGTGTGTTTTTTTTTTTGTTCTCTCTTCGAGTGGAGTATTGCCTTCTCTGTGTCCCAGCAGCACGAAGAAATAAAAAGTGACTTGCCAAAAGGCAAAAAAGAACCACCCTAGACGCGCGGGACGTCTTAAGACACACGCTTCTCCCCCTCCAATAGAAAGGCTCCTCTTCGCGCTAGAGAGCTTCGCGGCTACACATCCCAGAAAAGCTTCCAGCTTTTGCCCGAAAACTGATCATTTATTCTTCAAAACGCACACAGTGGCGGCGGCGGCGGCGATGGAAGGTATATATTTTACTCTCCTTTTTCCGCCAACTGCCAACGGGGGTTGCTCCATTTTTTCCAAGGGGTAAATTTGCGGCGCTTTCGCGCGATCCCTTAACCCGCACCGAACTTGCGCAGCCGGGTGCTCAAGGGGGGAGAGGCGTCTTTCATTTGGCGTAATGATACGGTGGCTTAAAACATTCCTGCTAGACGGCGGTGGAGTGGCGACCGGTTTATTATTATTTTTTTTTTCGCTGTGTCTGCCCTTGCGTCAACCGGTCAATTTTTTGGTTTTGGTCTAGCGCTTTGGAAGGTCTTGGTTTGGCAGTGGGCAAACATATGCGCGCGCGCTGACCTCTGGCAGGGATGAAAGGATGAAAACCCACTCCAGGCCGGGACTGCGACGAGGTGGAGGAGGTCAAACTAGAAGCGTCTTAAAAGCTTCCGCATTAATCTACTTATTTGCGCTCGGCATGCCGCTCCGCGGACAAAACATGACGGACAATTTTATTTTTCGGCACGGAGAGATACCTCCACGGCTATTGGCTATGGCGCTTTTTTACGATCGTGCGAGATTTGTTTATTGACTTTTTGTTTGATCGATCGGTGTGTGTGTGTGTGTGTGTGTGTGTGTGTGTGTGTGTGTGTGTGTGTGTGTGTTTTATCCTTCGGTTGGCGGGATCTACTGCTTCTAGGGCTACAACAGTTTCCATTTCTTATTGGGGTCATTTGTAGCATTCGTTTTTAACATGCTCTTTGCAGTTAATTGGGCAAGCAACTGTGTCCAGTTTGGTATGGTTTGGGACTTTTATATTGTGGCTGATGTTGGGCCGGAAAGCAATAAGTAAATAAACATGTAACATGCTGATCTACATTTTTATACCGCTCTTACGATGATAAAAAAAAACGAGAAATTGAATTGTATGTTCGCAACAAGATGGAAAAATGATTTAACACGAAATAAAAAAGAACGGAAGAACATACATAACACAAGGAACATGTTGATCAATCAACAAAGCATTGCTCAACAGAGGATGAAGCAGGAGAAACAAGATTAATCTAATATGGAATAAATCGAAATAATTTAAAGCATAATTAAAAAATGAAACTTTAAAGAAAGAAGCAAATAGGTAAAATGGAATAGATGACCAATATCAACAAAATTACAACTAACAAGGGAATGAAGAAGCTATGAAAAGTTACAAAAAATTAAATAGCTTTAGAATGTGTCAATTCTCAGCATTTCAAGTATTACATTCCAAAACATGCAAACGTTCCAACAAAGAAACGCACAGCAAACTATCATTCGATCTTCAATGAGGGACTGTTTGATTATATGTTTGCAAAACTGTGCAGCAATAAAAATATTAACCAGCCTGTGTGGTCTTTTGCACAGTCTCACACAAACACCACGCCTTCCTTCCTTTCAGTCCAAAGTCAAGCATCAAACAGCCACCATTGCATCAAGTGACTTTCTGTGGTCCATATTCTGATGTTTTTGTTGAAAAAAAAACGCATGAAAGAAGAAAGAGCCACATCAGCAAAATCGTAACCACTTGATGCGCGCGGGAAGGAAGGCACAGCAAACAGCGCACAACACAAAAAGAAAACCCTCAGCCTCACCCTAAACTGTCCACTGGGGAAGTGTATCGAATCCCTCCGTAGCCATAAGGACCATTGACCCTCTGGATGGACCCTCTTCTGGCCCTGTCTTGCGGGCCAAGGATAAACACACACAATAGCAGCTTATGTTTTGATTTCCAAAGAAAGCATCACCCATACACTGAGAGAGAGAGAGAGAGAGAGAGAGAGAGAGAGAGAGAGAGAGAGAGAGAGAGCGCACGCAGCATCATGTTTCTTGCCTTTCCCATGAAAGACCGGTTGGGATTGGGTTTTATTAGGTTTGATTGAATTATGCACTCGGGCTCGGGCTAATTAAGAACGATACAATTTTATGCTTTATTATGCGAGAGAAAATAGTGCTTGCAATGCTAAAAATTACAGCACTGAGCGTAACAAAAAAACAGCTTATTGAACTGTTTTTAAAAATGTTTAAATTATTCCCACCAGCCCATCAATCAACCCAACTCACCGGAAGATTTTCAATAAGGCACCGCACGCAAACTCCACCTCCAATTCTTGCCAGCTAAAACAATAGCATTTCTGACCAAAACCAAACCTCTCCCCCCCCCCTTCCAAAACGGAAACGGGATTTTCTGTGTGCCCCGCGGGGAAGAAGAATTCGTTTCTTGTGCATTTTTGGTTTTCAACAGAAAAAATGAATTTCATAAAACGATGCATTTCGTTGACGATGAGCTGGTACGGGGCAAGCAAGTGGAATATTAAACACATTCTGTTGCGGTTACGTCGGTCGAGCACGGGAGCACACGGCCCTGCTGCCATCGATTAAGCGCCGGCAGGAAGTGAGTCTTCAAGGGAATTCACGTTATGCTGTGTGACATCATCTTCTTGGGGCTGAGCACAGAAGTGGAACAGAGTTGCGAGCAACGGGTAGGGAGGAAGGACAGTGAAGTATGGAGCTAGGGATTTATTGTATCGATATGTTGATGAACCGGCACGTGCAACGATCCTCGATGTTGTGGTGTGAACTATGTTTATTGTTCGTTTTCTCGGAGATGATTCTCGTAGAGAAAACATATTAGAGAATTAAATGTAGAGAGGGATTGGCTGTATATAATACGACTTATTTTAAACAAATAAAAGTATTTACAAACATAAATGCGAAAGAACCAATATATGAGCGCACACAAGAGTTAAAAAGTGCGTTTTGTTGCGATATTGCGTTATACTGCATACATTAAGGCGTTTTAAGCGTCCGTCAGAGTTAAGCGTTTATTAAACCACCTTTTCACTTCAATAAATACAAATTTAAACCATTTCTGGCCGCCATACGTGACTCATATCTGGACTTTCCATTCATTCAACGCTCTAAACAATTCATCCTACTCTTGTGTAGCCATTTTTTTCCACCGAACCATTATATCAATTTATGCTAACTGATCATACACCGCGTGCATTCTAATCACTCCCATCCGAAGGGGGGGCGAGGCTCCTTTTTCAGGCAAAAAAGGCACTATGTCATGCATAAAACGGTAATGCGTAATACTTTCTGCAACATTGCCCCCGTGATATGGCCACCAAAGCGGAAGTGACAATACGTCGGTATTGGCCCGTTTGGTGTGGCGTGTGTGTGATATGGTGAGGAGAAAACAACGCTTCACAACACACACAGAGTGAAGTCACACTTTAAACCACGGTATGGTCACGCTGGCACATCACATGCGGCATTTGATTCGCTTTGATTTGCTTTCCCCTTGCCCTTTCTTCCCTCTCCCTCGCTGTCCAATGTGAAAAGCTGGCTGACATTCCGCAAACGACCCGATATTCCCAATAAAACACTCAACTCATAACAGCGTTCCGTTCGCGCGCGCGCTCGCGGTCAGTGCGTTGATTTTTTCCCCTGTTTTGTCTTGTTTTTTTTTTTGTTTTGTGTCGTTTACCCTGCCACGCTGCTTTTATTGGTTTATTGTGACTAATTTGGTTTGATTGCGGTTTCCGCGGGTATGCTGGAAAAATGCTTCTGTCCCGCAACCACTCTCAACGCTTCAGTGTGTGTTCACTTGGGACGACGGAAAACGTAGCGAAAGCGGGGTGTAGCGTCGTACCCAAAAGGGTCAAAAGGTTAATTTCATTGATTGAGCGCAGTTTTCCTCCCCGGTTTAGGGGACGGAATGTTAAGGGGAGAGAGGGGGGGGGTAAAAAATCTGAGTTACACTACAGTACAGGGCAGTGGCGGGGAAAGAATTGATAAAAATGAGTTTCTCCCGCACGTTCGCAGAATCAGTGAGGACAGAAAGAATTTCTTCCAACCGTTCAGCGCGGGCAAGTCAAGCATGAAATTCATTCCCGGTACGATTAAAATCTTTCACTGCGAGGTTGAAGTGATGCGGAGGAGATGGCTGAAAGGGTTAGGACCAGGAAGGGAGATGAGGCAACTATGCTGAATATATACATGTTTTCACTGAGTCAGCCGCCAGATGAGTGAAGGCCTTTAACCCTGATCGGTCGGCCATATGCTGGATAATTATTTCTTTATGCGCCGAACGATGCTTCCCCTAATGAAGGGGTTTCATTGAACGACAATTGAACGCTAACTAGGAGAGAAATTTTATATCTAAAAATTGAAGCATCATCAATGCAAATCAAACAATTTAAACGACGTATCTGTTCACCGCTAACACAGCTAATGAGTCTAGCACGATTGATTTATCTTTTCAAGGATACAATCCTAAACAAAGTCATGTACAGCCATGGTACGATCGTTGCGCTTGCCAACTCGATTGCCAACTGCCTCTAAACAAGGCCATCGGACACAAAAGCACACACACACACACACATGTGCACAGGTCGAAATCGACGTAGAATTTGAAATGAAAATCTCTCACCTCTTTCACCATTTCTAAAATTGTGATCTTCGGATCAGTTATTTTCGGTAAGAACAACGTCAAATTTTCCTTCACCAAGCACCACGCGAAACCTTACTTGTTGCACACAGACACACACTCACACACACGCTCTTTCTCTCACTTCCTCTTCGATAGCAACGTTCATCACCTGACCCAAAGACTCAATCGAGCCAAACAAAAAAGAAGAGAGATAGAGAGGACGAACACGAGCAACGCCAAAAAAAACTACGGGAAAAAGTCGATCAATCGATCGAAGAGCGACTGAAAATGTCCCAAAAATATAACCCCCTTTTCGGGTGGGTGGCAGCGATGAATGGGTGGTTTCGGGCGGTGGAGATGGTGTAATCTTATGCCCTACCCATTGATTTGTTGACAAATTTGCACTTGGTTGTTGGTTGCGCTGATACGCTACTCGCTGCCAAGAAAGTAAAGTGTGAAGAATGGGAGTACGTTCATTTCGATAACAAGTTAATGCAATAATTGAATTTAATTAGATGCAGCAGTGCATTGTAAGTAAGAAATAAATGATGTTAAATTTAAAGTATAAATAACTTACTCAAAACTTGCGTTCCAGTAATAAAAGGATGAAACAAAACGATACGAATATTACTATAAAATTACGAAATAAAAATAAAAACTAAAAATTATCACATAATAATCACAAATATGAGAAACACAATAATGCAAATTAGTATTAAACAAAAGCATGAGAAAACTTAAAAAATCATAAATAAAATCAATAATAAAACAATTTTTCACAAAAGATATGTACATTAAAGCTAAACGTAGCTGAAATCAAATTAAAATATAAAAAAAAAACAAGAAAAATCCCCAAAAAAACTATTCTGAAGCGATCCTCAAATTCCCATTGCTTTCCATCCAACAAGAAGAATTCCAATTCCATACCTAACAGGAATGCTAGTATCACCAATTCCCTTTCATCTTTTTTCATATTTCTCTCATCCTACAAACTATTTCAAACGAACGAGCAAACTATTTCTCACCACTTTGGCTCGAGGTATCAAAATCCTTTCGATGAGTTTATTTCCAATTCATCTTTCAGTTGCTCAAGACAAGCTTTCCGTTGCTAGTGCCTACGATCTAGGAAGGAGCGAAGGTAAGGGCAAAGTGTAGGTGAACATGACGAAAATTCAACAAGCACAAAGCTACACACGCAACACAGACTTTTATCTTCCAAAGCCACAGCAAGGATCGTACGAACGGTCTTTTTTTTGGTTCGTTCGGTTCTTCTCTCTTTTGGCTTTGGCTTGCCTTCTTCTCCTCGACTCGCCTTTTTTCACATCTTTATCTCGCCTTATTTCACTCGCTCTTGAATCAATCTATCATCGACACTTAATGTCAATTTCTCGCTCGCTCCCCACTCCCCGGCCGGTACGGCGAGCGAAATTCGTTTCATTTCATTCGTATGTTGTGTTATTATATGCTTTTGAACTATTGCTTCGTTTGCTTCATCCCCCCTCTCCCCTCCCCGCGAACCGTGCACCGTACATTTTAAATAGGAATTTTGTGTCCAATGTTCGATTGAAAGCCCCGCGAGATCCACGTACCCACGGGAGCCTTCTTTTTAAGGCTCTGCCGTGTTGTTGTTTTTATCCAAATCACGTGGCTTGAAATTCGACCGCCGCCGTGATCCTTCACGTCAAAGGCGAAGCTAGACAAACAACAAGTGAACACGCTGAAATGCTGGCTGGCGCTGCCGTAAAAGGCAACAAGCAACGCGACCTGCCTGCGTGCCACCTTCTCCAATGTTTCGAACGATCGAAATGTTGATTTTTGTAGCTAAATCAACGAGAAAGAAGACGAAATCGAGATGACACTCGATCGAGGAGAGGAAAAAATCGTCCAAAATCGAAAGAAAGTAACGCGTGGTGGGAAGTAAAATAGGGTGAAAGAACGAACAAAAACACTCCTATATGAATCCCTCCTCGTAGGCACGCAGACACACACAATGGCTAGAAACAACATCGACAACATCGATCGACAGCATCGCGCGATAGATCACTTTTATGAAAATCAATTAGAAATTAATTTACGATCGAAGGAAGGGTTGCTCCCGCGGGCCAGTGTGTCTCTCTGCATCACTCATCGAAATTCGAATTATTTGATCGTAGAGCTCAGTCAGCGTCACGATCACGCTCCGGGCTATAGATATGTTGCCTTTTGCTTCATATTTTTCCCTACGTTTGCCCTATCATTCTGTAGCAAAAACACACACACACACACATTTGTCTGTGTTTCGTTTGCCACTTTATAGCCTCTTCTCATTTCACCGATCATTTTGGCGCTCTCGAAAGCGACTCGATCTTGGTGGAGTTTGCTTCAAATTAATTATATTTCATGCCTAAGCACTTATTTTTTGCAACAAAGCAGCTAACAGCGAGGGCTGAACAAAAACACAACATTACCCCACTTCCCTTCTAATCTGCCGCTCGTTATGTTGCTTCCCTGCGTTTTATTCCGAATTATTCTCTTCACTTTATTGCGGAACAAGTGTGCTCGTGTGTGTGTGTGTGTGTGTGTGTGTGTGTGTGTGTGTGTGTGTGTGTGTGTGCTTGCTTTTATTAGGTGCCTGTTTATTCGGCCCCAAAATGCCAACTGCGCCCGTAAGGAACTGTCCAGCGTTAATGCGTCTTTTGAATATGCTTAATATGCTCGAGATCATGGGATAGGAGGCGATTAGCAAGCGGGCAGGAAGAAAAAAAACCGAGGGGAACAATTCCAAACGAACGAACGAACGAACGTAGTTGTGTTGACGCGATATTGCGACGCCGTGGTAGTGTGGCTGGTGGCAGAATCAGAGCAAGACGTCAAACATGTACACGGAAACGGTTGGGAATGCTAGAGAACATATGAAACGGAGGCTGCTCTTCATGCCGTTGATGATGAAGATGGAGAGTGAGTATTAAATTTACGATCACCGGCAATGAAAAAAAACAGCCAACGCATCTCAAGGCTGGTCAGTTAAGGGCGTTATTTTTTATCAGCAATAGGAGCGAAGGAGTTGGTTTTTGTTTGTTTGTCTGTGATGACAAAATGAAACAAATGGGTTTCGATAGTGTACAAAGTATGTTTCTAATGGAACACTGCGTTGTGATGTTCGGTATGAGCGGTGTTTTGATTAACATCTTATTTAAGTCACTTAACTCCTCAGGCTATTCGTAAGAAGTAATGTCCTTCTGGAACTAATTCTACCTGTAACTCATTCAGTACTCCTTAGGTTGCGTCATATCCAAAAAGATGTGTAATTCGTTCTAAACATCAGGATTTCTTTAAAATTTAATTATCATTCTTGGAAGCATTTTGATTTATTGAGGATCTGATGTGGTGGAACTGTTGAAACTTGTATTCAAACATCACTGAGGTACGTAATTATTCATCAAACACAGGTTGTTTTAGCTAAAACGGATGACACCTAGACCCAAATTGAAGATCCGGATAATCTTCAAGGATCTTCAAACTACTAGATCTTGCGAGTCTTACACAACACCACAAATTGGCATAACCAATGGAAACCATTAGAAGTCTCAAGCTACTCACCGTGCAACAGCTCCAGGATGGTCGCCATACTTTCGTCCTTCTCGCTGTCCGCCAGGAACTTGCTAAACTCACTAAACTTTGCCTCGTCCATCTCGCCCAACCGAGTCTTGAGCGAGTTGTTATTGTTGTGAATGA